>NW_016846761.1:0-1003 GCF_001698545.2 Rhinopithecus bieti | reverse complement strand
ATCACCTCTAAAAGAAACCCCATAGCCATTACCACTCACTACACTCACCCCTAGCCTTTAGCTCCTAAAACCATGAATGTATTTTCTGTCTCTATGAAGTTGCCTATCTTGATTTTCATATAAATTAATCATAAAATATGTGGCCTATTGTGGTGTCTGGCTTATTCCATATAGCACAATATTTTCTTTTTGAGACGGAGTGTCGCCCAGGCTGGAGTGCAGTGGCGCGATCTCGGCTCACTGCAACCTCTGCCTCCCAGATTCACGCCATTCTTCTGCCTCAGCCTCCCAAGTAGCTGGGACTACAGGCGCCTGCCACCATGGCCAGCTAATTTTTTGTATTTTTAGTAGAGACGGGGTTTCACCGTGTTAGCCAGGATAGTCTGGATCTCCTGACCTCATGATCCACCCGCCTCCTTGGCCTCCCAAAGTGCTGGGATTACAGGCGTGAGCCACCGCGCCCAGCATAGCATAATATTTTCAAGGTTCATCCATGTTGTACCACACGTGTAAGTACAGTACTTCTTTTTTTCTCTTTTCTTTTTTTTTCTTTTCTTTTTGAGATAAGATTTTGCTCTGTCACCCAGGCTGGAATGCAGTGGCCCAATCTCAGCTCAATGCAACCTCCACCTCTTAGGCTCAAGCGATCCTTCTGCCATAGCCTCCTGAGTAGGTGGGACTACAGGCATGCACCACCATGCCCAGCTAATTTTTTGTAGAGATGGGGTCTCACTACATTGCCTGGCCAACATGGCGAAACTCCGTGTGTACTAAAATACAAAATTGGGGGCGTGGTGGCACACGCCTGTAATTCCAACTACGTGGGAGGCTAAGGCACAAGAATCGCTTGAACCCAGGAGGCTGAGGTTGTAGTGAGCTGAGATCACACCACTGCACTTCAGCCTGGATAACAGAGTAAGACTCTGTCTCAAAAAAAACTTTGTCTAGTAATTACAACATCTGAGGTTCCTCAGTAGAAGTTTTATTTACCTTTTTTTTTTTC
>NW_016846760.1:0-394 GCF_001698545.2 Rhinopithecus bieti | reverse complement strand
TTATACCAGTAGAAAATGAACTAAGACTACCTAATCCATAGGTTCCTGGCTCGTTTCTTAGAAAATAACTGAAAACTCAACTGGAACTCAGCCTATTGTTTTTGTTCCTCGGGCTGAAATTTGCCATTTCTTTCTCCTCTTTCATCATGTTAGACTTAGGTACTCTTAGTCTTAGAGAAATCCTAGTAGATCCTTCCGGCTGTCCCTCTGTCCCCCACTGATCTATGCCCACTCTGCTTCTTTTTCCTCCCTCTCTGAGACTGTGATTTCCTGGAAGCAGGGAGACACAGCTTGTCCTCACTTGTTTGACACTAGCAGGTAATAACCAGATGTTTCTTCAAGTCTGAAATATGACTTGGGTGACCTTTGGAAATGGGGATGAGCAAGGAGATAA
>NW_016846759.1:6001-6866 GCF_001698545.2 Rhinopithecus bieti | reverse complement strand
AAAAAAAAAAAAAGAAGTATTTTCACCTCTGTGAAATCAGTGAAGACATTTGTAGAGGGTGGGAGAAGAATCCTACAAATGCCACAACAATAAGCAGATCAGAATAAACTTCAAATTGAAAAAAATATTCAGGGGCAGCTGACCGGCGGTGGGAAAGGGGAGGTGAAAATAAAAGCACGTTTTTTTTTATGCATTAATATATGGGTAAAATGTGGCTCCAAAATGCGGCCCTGCTTGGGTAACGCGCCCCATCCTGCTGGGATCAGAGTACAATGATGTTTTCAATGACATTCTTCTCCTGCCATTGGCTAATCAACAACATTTACTAAGTGCTTATTCTGTGCTTATGACAGGTTAATGATCATCATTATCATCATGAGATAAATTACCAATATGAGATTTTTCTTTTCTTTTCTTCTTCTTTTTTTTTTTGAAACGAAGTTTCACTGTTGTTGCCCAGGCTGGAGTGCAATGACACGATCTCAGCTCTTCGCAACCTCTGCCTCCCGGGTTCAAGTGATTCTCCTGCCTCAGCCTCCCGAGTAGCTGGGATTACAAGCGCGAGCCACCATGCCTGGCTAATTTTTGAAATATGAGATTTTTTTCTACCAAACTTGCTTCATCCAACTCAGGCTAGAGGGTTCACTCCCGTAGGGAAGAGCTGTTACAGTAGCAATATGAACCAAAATAAGAGTCAATCTGTTTTCAGTTTTTTTAGAATAGAAATTTCTCCTTGTTTTATTTATTTACTTATTTTTTAGAGATGGGGCCTTGTGGCCGGGCGCGGTGGCTCAAGCCTGTAATCCCAGCACTTTGGGAGGCCGAGACGGGCGGATCACGAGGTCAGGAGATCGAGACCATCCTG
>NW_016846759.1:0-2500 GCF_001698545.2 Rhinopithecus bieti | reverse complement strand
TCTCCCAAAGTTCTGAGATTACAGGTGTGAGCCACCGCTCCCGGCCCCTCTTTTTTTTTCTTTTTTTCTTTTTTTTTTTTTTTTTTTGAGCCAGACTCTCACTCTGTCACCCAGGTTAGAGGGCAGTGGCTTGATCTTGGCTCACTACAACCTCCACCTCCCAGGTTCAAGCAATTCTCCTGCCTCAGCCTCCCCAGTAGCTGGGATTATAGGCACGTACCACTGCTTCCAGCTGATTTTTGTAGTTTTAGTAGAGATGGGGTTTCACCATGTTGCCCAGGCTGGTCTTGAACTCCTGACCTCAGGTGATCCACTTGCCTCGGCCTCCCAAAGTGCTGGGATTACAGGTGTGAGCCACCGCACCCGGTGCCAGGTCTGTTTTTATACAGGGTCTGGCCATCGTCTGTTTATATACTCAGTCTCTCAGAGGGTGGAGAGGCTACCTGTGCTGCACTTCCCAGGTGGGCCTTGCTAAGTTCTCCTCCTGCCAATCAGCTGTGACAGGCATAGAGCAGATAGGTGAGGAACCAATAAAACTTCCTGAGTGAGTGGCAGGGAAAATATCCAAAGTTCCCAGGCTCTTTCTCAGAGCTTGGCAAGTGCTGAGAGAGGGCCCTACTGTCCTGGGAGGCCACGTCCTCGGAATAAAGAGCAACCGGCCCGGTTCAAGCATCGGATACCAGATGGGAACAAGGGGCTTGTTACTCAGTGCTCAATCTTTGCTCTTTAACAGTCTTCTTAAAAGCATTTTTTTCTTTACCATTACAAACATTACACCATTTCAGTCTGATACTGTTTGGCTTTGTGTCGGCACCCAAATTGCACCTTGAATTGCAATCTGAATTGTAATTCTCTGGTGTTGAGGGAGGGACCTGGTGGGAGGTGACTGTTCTCATGATAGTGAGGGAGTTTTCAAGAGAGCTGATGGTTTTATTTTGTTTATTTTTATTTATTTGAGATGGAGTTGTGCTCTGTTGCCCAGGCTGGAATGTAATGGCACTATCTCAGCTTACAGCAACCTCTACCTCCCGGGTTCAAGCAATTCTCCGGCCTCAGCCTCCTGAGTAGCTAAGATTACAGGCACCTGCCACCATGTCTGGCTAATTTTGTATTTTTAGTAGAGAGGGGGTTTCACCATGTTGGCCAGGCTGGTCTCAAACTCCTGATCTCAGGTGATCTGCCCGCCTCGACCTCCCAAAGTGCTAGGATTACAGGCGTGAGTCACCGCGCCCGGCCACGAGAGCTGATGGTTTTGGAAGTGTTTGGAAGTTCTCCCTTCACCCTGCTCTCTCCCCTGCTGCCATGTAAGACGTGCTTACTTCCCTTTTGCCTTCTGCCATGGTTTTAAGTTTCCTAAGGCCTCCTAGCTGTGTTTTCTGTTAAGCCTGTGGAACTGTGAGTCAATTAGACCTCTTTTCTGTATAAATAACCCAGTCTTAGGTATTCTTTATAGCAGTGTGAAAGCAGACTAACGGAAGTCCCATAGTGGCCCTGTGTATTAGCTACATTTTCTCATTTTCTGGCATGTGGGGCCTTGGTCCTGGAGAGGCTGCCCCTCTGGGGCTAGCTAATTCCTAGACAGTAAAAGACTCCATGAGGAGCATGCCTTTATACAAATCAACCAATCTGGAGCCCACACCTCCAACTGTCTCCTTCATCAAACTCTCCCAGCCAAGCCAATAATCCCCCTGCCCCAAATTTCCACTGTACCAGGTACCCAGACAACTAGGGATCACCCCTATAGGCCAGAGCCCTTTGGAGTTATTCACACGATGCAATCCTAAACCCCCTTTGCTTATGTGTGCTTCCTTGTGACAACCCTGATAAAGGCTCCAGGCCATGCTGTAACCTTTGTCCCTCTTCCGCCTCCTCAGGGTCCCTGTGTGGCATGCCACACCTCCCATTACTAGGAATCTGGGAGTAGGAAGTCCTTCCTTCATGAAAATCATTTCTGTGTTTGCAGGTCTCACTATACCTGATTAAAACAAGTCCCAAGTACATTTTAATATACCCTGTCAGAAGATGCTATGGTCTGAATGTGTGTGCCCCTCAAAACTCCAATGTGATAGGATTCGGAGTGATTAGGTCACAAGAGGAGAGCTCTCATGAGTGGGATTACTGCCCTTATAAAAGAGGCCCCAGAGAGATCCCTCACTCCTTCTACCAAGTGAGGACACAGATAGAAGGCGCCATCTTTGAACCAGGAAGCAGGTCCTCACCAGACACTAAACCTGCCTGTGACTTCATCTGAGACTTCCAGCCTCCAGAAATGTGAGAAATCTTTTTCTTTCTCTCTTTCCTTCTTTCTCTTTCTCTTTCTTTCTTTCTTTCTTTCTTTCTTTCTTTCTTTCTTTCTTTCTTTCTTTTCTTTCTTTCTTTCTTTCTTTCTCTTTCTTTTCTTTCTTTCTTTTTCTTCTTTCTTTCTTTCTCTCCTTCTTCCTTTCTTCTCTCTCCTTCCTTCCTTCTTTCCTTTCCCTTCCTTCCCTCCTCTCTTCCTCCC
>NW_016846758.1:0-1087 GCF_001698545.2 Rhinopithecus bieti | reverse complement strand
AATTTCTCTTTGTAGAATTATTCCAGCTAATAAATCAAGAATGAATAATAGAATATCACTTTGAAGTTGTAGTGAATTATTGGATCTAGGCAAATATCAGAGCTAACAATATCATGGAAGCAGGCAGTCAGAAGTTATAATTATATGCCTTCTGATGGAAGTTCAAAAATGCCATGAAATAGTCTGTTTGATGTAATTGTCATATACTGGCATAACCTTTGGCAGCTGATGGGCTTTTCTATTGGTTTCTTCTTCAGGCAGTAATGGAAAGCTTTTGCATTACCAAGCAGTGTACTGATGGCAGATTAGGTGTCAAAACCCAGAGTTGTGCTTGATGGCATCAAATCTCCATCCCATTAGAACTTGAATAAGATCAAGGCTCTAGATGGAATTATCAGTCTGTAGGGATGCAGAGGACAGAGAAACATTTTAAACCACAGCAATGTGATACAATGAGAAAAATCCAGAATGTGGAAACTCTGTCAGACAACCCAGTTCCTTCAACAACTTTTTTTTTAAATTGCAAGGAAAGATTAGAAATAGAGAAGAAACTTATAAAGAAATTTAAAGAACATATCAAAGAATCATAATGTATGAACCTTATATGAATCCAGATTCAAGCAATCTGAAGTTAAATTTGAATTATAATATATTGAAATGCATATTTGATATAAGTAATTATTTTCATTTTAGGTGTGATAATATTGTGCTTTTTTAAAAAAATATTTTCAGAGACACACTGAAACACTTATAGGTGAAATTATGTGATGATTGGCACTTACTCCAAAATAATCTGGCTTGTAGGCTAGGATGGGATTGACACAAGGGGAATTGATAGGAGTATAAATCAAACAAGATGGTCAAGTATTGATAACTCTTGAATCCAAGGGGTAAACCTAACTGGTTTTTTATTCTCTTTTCTTCCCTTTCCATGTATTTGAAAGTTTCCAAAATAGAAATTAATACATAGCTATAATATATGCGTATACATATATACAATATATCAATATGTATATATTCCACAAACTAGGTAAAATTGCAAATTTTCATCCAGGTTTAAATATTTTTTTTAAATTATACTTTAAGT
>NW_016846757.1:0-1010 GCF_001698545.2 Rhinopithecus bieti | reverse complement strand
TTTTTGGCATGACAGTTTGGGCCTATACAGCATACCAACACTATTTTTTCCCCCAGAAAAAACCTGAAAAGTTGCCCCAAATGTATTAATTCTCACATTGTTTGATTTATGATAATAAATGTTCACCTGGCAATTTAAATGTGAAATGGAGAACTAGTGACATACTGTGAAATGCACATTCAACTGTTCAGTGCACGGCACAAAGGAATAGAATAATATCCAGCTCCTCATTGCACTGCACAAAAGGAACACAGTCACATCTGACTGCTCAATGCACTGCACAAAGAAAATTCAGCCAGTTCTGTGGAAGGGACAACTGTTTGTAACTGATTTCCCAAAAGAAATGGGATTTTTTTTTTTTTATTCACATAGAAAAACCATATGCATTAGCTGTATGCTCAAATTGACTTCTTAGTTCTAGACTCATGGTGCTTGAACTTGGCCATACCTAGGCCTCATAATTTTGACTAGATTGAGACAAACACATGAGCCAATGGAAGCACTTGAGGAAGTTAAATTATGTCAGCAATAATTCAGAAGATACTGGATATGAACCTAGATACTTTATTATTTGATAATTTCTTCTAATAAATTAATAGTGGTTGATAGTAAAGACAGGCATAACATAATAATGTTTGTTGATTAATTGTAGAAATCACATATGCTAGTGATAAACTTTATTTTTTCAGGGAGACTTTCCACTTATTTGTTTTTTTTTTTCATTTGGTCTTTATCACAATTGTCTCTATTTCACAAATGAGCAAATAGATTCTAAAAGGCTTAGTGCTTTTATACAAGTCACAGTTGTTTTAAGAACAAAGAAAAAACTCAAATCTATTGATTTCATCCCTCTCTATAAAACTACCATAGGTCAACAATTTGTATTTCTAAAACACAGCTGGAATCCAAATCCAAATCTCCTTGTCAAGTTAACACATATATATGGAGCTCTATTTGCTCCATTTACTCCTAATGACTTAGCTACATATGGGTGCCATTCTTAGCTTCAC
>NW_016846756.1:0-388 GCF_001698545.2 Rhinopithecus bieti | reverse complement strand
TGAGGTCAGGAGTTTGAGACCAGCCTGGCCAACATGGTGAAACCCCGTCTCTACTAAAAATATAAAAATTAACTCAGCATGGTGGCACACACCTATAATCCCAGCTACTCAGGAGGCTGAGGCAGAATCACTTGAACCTGGGAGGTGGAGGTTGCAGTGAGCAGAGATTGTGCCACTGCACTCCAGCCTGGGTGACAGAGCGAGACTTCAAAACAAAACCTAAAAGATGAACTACATTGTGAGGCAGGATATGGGGAGAAGGCTGAGTCTTACAATCTTGGGCTTGTCCTCTTAGCCCATCACTTCCTCATTATGTGATACAGGGAAGAAACCTACCTTCATGAGCCTTAAGCTTCACACCCATAACATGGAAATATAAAGTTCTTGC
>NW_016846755.1:0-236 GCF_001698545.2 Rhinopithecus bieti | reverse complement strand
AATTTTCATAGTGTCTCGAAGAAAAAAATTGTCACTGGTTACTATTTTAATACTTTGAAATAATGTACAGAAAAGTTTAATTCAATTGACATTTGTACTCTTTCAGGAAAAGCAAAACAAAAACAAAAACGAAACCCAGAAAATAACAAGAAGTTTTTGATAAATAGTACAAAAGTAATCTTAAAATATTCTTTGAAATCTACAAATTATTCTCCAAACATTTTTTGGAACAATTT
>NW_016846754.1:0-499 GCF_001698545.2 Rhinopithecus bieti | reverse complement strand
GTTTTCATGGAGTCTACAAAAGGATATTTCTGAGTGCATTGAAGCCTATGGTGACAAAGGAAATTTCCCCATAGAAATACCAAAAAGAAGCTTTCTGAGAAACTGCTTTCTGATGTGTGCATTCAAGTCACAGAGTTACCCTGTACTTTTAATTGAGCTGTTTGCTCACACTGTGTTCTTGGAATCTATGATGGGATATTTCGGAGTGCTTTGAAGCTTATTTTGAAAAGGTAAATATCCTCAGACAAAAACTAGAAAGAAACATTCTGAGAAACTGTTTTGTGATTTGTAAATTCATTGCACAGAGTTACACGTTTCTTTTCATGGATCAGTTTGACAGCTCTGTTTTTGGGGAATCTGAGAAGGGATATTTTGGATTGCATTGAAGCCTATGGTGACACAGGAAATATCCTCAGATAAAAGCTAGAAAGAAGCTTTCTGAGAAAGCTCTTTGTGATGTGTGAATTTATCTCACAGAGTTACACCTATGTTTTCATGG
>NW_016846753.1:5924-7451 GCF_001698545.2 Rhinopithecus bieti | reverse complement strand
GTTATTTATATATTTATTGTTTCTATTGCACCTCAGACTTTTCTGAGGTGGGCAACATGATCTCATATTGCAAATAAGTGAGGCTTTGAGTGATTCGCCCAAAATAAAGCTAGCCATTGAATGATAGGGTAGAAATGATGGCCTGGTTTCAGTGGCTCCAGATCTTACCCCTGAGAAGTAGAAGCATTGGGACTTACCCCAGGCCCATTCAGTGTTTACAGCTTCTGTCTGCCCAGCAGGTCCCTGCACACGTGTCTCCTGGGAGAGCTCTTGTCTTTGCACTGGGGGCTGGACAGGGCGGCTCCTGTCCCTTTAGGGAATAAGAGATCAAGAAGGGGAAAAGCATGGCGGAGTGGAAAGAGCCATTGCTGGCCGCTTCATAGACCCTGGCATCTTCCCACTTCTGTGCTACTTAACTCCTTGGGGACCTTAGCCAGGCTTCATTAGTAGGACTCTCATTTTCTTATAACTTGATCACATAGCTTCTTAAAAAAAAAAAATCATAACTTTCTTTAGAAGAAACTTCTCTGCCACCCTGCTGTGGAAATGTCTGCTCTGGCCTCTTTGTCCTGGAGCCCCGCAACTCCAGCCAAGCCCTGAACTGTCTGTTTTTCATGGGCTGAGACATTCCCAGTTCTCTGGATGATGAGGTCTCTCTCTGCCCCCTTCCCCGCCACCACCTCCGTCACAGGCCATCTGTCCCTGCACTGCCCACTCTCAGCCCTTTTAATAGCATGGTCCTTGGGGAGGATGGTGTCCAGGGTGGTTTCATAATAGGCTGGGGGTGGGGGGCCACAGGGACACCCCAGGGCTACCAAGGACTTTAATTGAGATGGGTGTTCAGGAAAGCAGGTGGCTAAAATGTCCTCATGCAGAAGAGTTTTCCAAGGAGGGGACCCTTCTTTCAGCTCTCCCAGCCCCCATACCCTGGATGGATGGGTGAGCGTGCACACATCAGAAAGGATGGAAATGGGAGCAGGAGAGCCTCAAGGATGCCTTTCTAAAAATACAGCCCATCTGCATTGTGTTAGCTGGTTTCCTCGGAAACCACTGGGAGCCGGGACTCCGGCATGGCACGTGCGCAGGGACCCAGGCCTGCTTTTCTATTTATTGTAACAGGAATTTTCTTATTATATTAAATAATCTTTTATTATTGACACACAGTTTATCTTGTACCCTATTGATGGACTTTTTTTTTTCAATTTTTTTTCTCTATTGTAAATGGCACTGTGCTGAGAATTCTTATAGATAAATTATTTGTTGCCATCTCTGGTTTCTTTAGGCGATTTCTCCAGGGGAGAGGATTGCTGAGTCTGAGAGTATAAACCTTTTAAATAATTTTATTTTATTTTTTTTGACTTCGCATTAATATTTCATCTCTAATAACAAAGTTATCTGAAACATGGGCAAGTGTTATGATGATATACTTCTTTCTCGGGGGGGTTCACGTATATTTTTATTATACTTTATGTTCTAGGGTACATGTGCACAACACACAGGTTTGTTACATATGTATACATGTGCCAT
>NW_016846753.1:0-2715 GCF_001698545.2 Rhinopithecus bieti | reverse complement strand
TGTTCAGTTCCCACCTATGAGTGAGAACATGCGGTGTTTGGTTTTCTGTTCTTGTGATAGTTTGCTAAGAATGATGGTTTCCAGCTGCATCCATGTCCCTACAAAGGATGCAAACTCATCCTTTTTTATGGGTGCATAGTATTCCATGGTGTATATGTGCCACTAAGTTTACTTGCTCCCTGGTCTAAGCCTCCATCAGCTGTTGCCCCGGGATGCTTGCAGGATCCTCGCTAGTCTTTTTGCCTCTGCCTTTGCTCTGTACCCTTTAAAAATAAGCCATGAGCTGGGCATGGTGGCTCACACTTATAATCCCAGCACTTTGGGAGGCCAAGGTGGGCAGATCACATGAGGTCAGGAGTTCAAGACCAGCCTGGCCAACATGGTGAAACCCTGTCTCTACTAAAAATACAAAAATTAGCCGGGCGTGGTGGTGGACACCTGTAATCCCAGCTACTCAGGAGGCAGAATCACTTGAACCCGGGAGGTTCAACCCCAAGACTGCACTGCTGCACTCCAGCCTGGGCAACAGAGTAAGACTCTGTCTCAAAACATAAATAAATAAAAAATAAGCCATGTCACTTCTCTGCTTAACAAGCCATCTCAGTCAGAGATGGAACCCAGGATGCAATCTGCACCAGCTCCCCAGCCTGTCTCCCAAGCCTGTCCCCAGCTTACTTCTCTCTAGCCTCCTTGAACATGCCCATCACATTCCTAGTGTATCTGCCTGGGATACACTAGCCCAGAAATGTGCAGGGCTGGCTCCACTCCTTGTTTTATTCAGGCCTCTGCTCAAATGCTCCCTCTTCAGAGAGTCCCTCTCTAACCCCTGGGTCTAATATTGAAACCCCAACATGCTCTGGCCCTGGCCGGGTCACTTTAGCCTGGTTTGTGTGTGCCCCGCCCCACAGGTTCCCAGGACAGAGATCTATTCTGTTTTGCACCCCTAGGTGTCCCCAGTGCCCCACACAGCACACAGTGGGTTCTCAGTAAAAACATGGGCTGGGTGGAAGCCACAGAGGGTGATACAGCTCAGAAGGAAGAAGTTTCTCAGAACTTTCTAAAAGGTCCCTCCTCCCCACTCCTGCCTGTGTCTTTCCTTCTGATTTTTCTTTTCCTTCTTTCTTTCTTTTTTTTTTTTTCTTCTGAAACAGGATTTCACTCTGTCACCCAGGCTGGCGTGCAGTAGTGCCATCATAGCCCACTGCAGCCTCAGCTTCCTGGGCTCAAGTGATCCTCCTGCCTCAGCCTCCCAAGCAGCCAGGATCATAGGCATGTGCCCCCACACCTGACTAATTTTTCCATTTTGTAGAGATGAGTCTTGCTCTGTTGCCCAGACTGGTCTTGAACTTCTGGGTGCACGTGATCCTCCCACCTCAGCCTTCCTAAGTGCTGGGATGACAGGCCTGAGCCTCTGTGCCTGCCTACCAGCCTGTCTTTTGAGGCATGAAAGCAGAGTTCTCCTGTGAGGGGCCCTCGGGGACCCCTGCATCCCATCACAAGTGCTGAAGTGTGCAGGTTGCGGGACAGCCGCGCGGAGGTGCTGCCTGCTGGTATGGGGTGTGCCTTTGTGGCCCAGCAGGGCCCCCTAGCACAATGGGGAGAGCTGAGGGCATCTTGGCCTGATAACTTCCATGCCTGTCTCTTCCACTGCCCACCTCAGCTGGGCACCCTTCTCTGCCTTATTCTGGCCTAGCCCTCGCCGCCCCTCCCTCCCTGACTTAGCAGGCATACTCCTGCCTGTTCATGCCCACTGAGCAGCCTGGCGCCATTGCAGGTAGTGTCTCTCTATCCACCCATCACCAGGACCAGCGTCTGCCACCATGACATCCTCACCCCTGCATGAGGGTCTCCGTTTCAGATCCTGTGGACGCTTCTTCCTTCCTTCATGAATCAGCACAGGCCCCAAGCTGTGGGCCTGGGCACATCTGCTTTTTCCAAAGGCACCTTAAAAGCCCCATTCCTGCCAGACATGTTGGCTTACGCCTGTAATCCCAGCACTTTGGGAGCCCAAGGTGGGCGGGTCATCTGAGATCTGGAGTTCAAGACCAGCCTGGCCAACATGGCGAAACCCCATCTCTACTAAAATTATAAAAATCAGCTGGGCGTGGTGCTGTAATCCCTGCTATTCAGGAGGCTGAGGCAGGAGAATCGCTTGACCCTGGGAGGTGGAGGTTGCAGTGAGCCGAGATTGCACCACTACACTCTAGCCTGGGTGACAGAGCGAGACTGTGTCTCAAAAACAAAACAAAACAAAAGCCGACCGGGCATGGTGGCTCATACCTATAATCCCAGCACTTTGGGAGGCTGAGGTGGGTGGATCACTTGAGGCCAGGAGTTCGAGACCAGCCTGACCAACATGGTGAAACCTTGTCTCTACTAAAAATACAAAATTAGCCAGATGTGGTGATGAGCTCCTATAATCCCAGCTACTCAGGAGGCTAAGGCAGGACAATCACTTGAACTCAGGAGGCGGAGGTTGCAGTGAGCCCAGATATCACCACTGCACTTCAGTCTGGGTGACAGAGTAAGACTCTGTCTAAAACAAAGCCCCACCCCACACCCGACACAGCCTCCTGGATGCTGCAGCCTGGCACGCCATGCAGTCCTACCCCCTCTCTCTGTCTTCAAGAGCTAGTCTGGCTCTCTCAGGCTGTGGCTCTCACAGACAGATTCTCCTTTTTCAGCTGCAGTGCTGAAAGCATCCATCCTTTTCGC
>NW_016846752.1:0-500 GCF_001698545.2 Rhinopithecus bieti | reverse complement strand
TGACCTTTTGCATTAAACAAGAGCACAGCTGAAAAAGTTATGAGTTTTAAGTAGAGCCTCAGCCTTTCTCTGATGCTTTTGCATCAGCCAGCAGTTACATCACCCTTGACTGTGTCTTCTCCTGGGTCCATGGGATTCCTGGAGCTGGGCTGCAATCCGGGCAGCTTGCACAACATCTATTATGGAGGCTAAGAATACTTTAGAAATTCCCCAGGTCTATTTTCAGGTTCATTACAGGTAATGTGCTCAGAGTTCAATCTTTACATTTTCTCTCTCAGAATGGTCTTTGGCTAATGGCTTTATTAAAGCAGTACATACCCTCATGGATTGTGATTAGTTTTCTAACGGTTGTTGCAATTATACACACACACACACACACACGCACGCACACACTCTACCTAACACTCCCTATCCCTAAATTGCACTCCACCAAAATTAAGATGGGTTGGATATATATGTGTGTGTGTGTGTGTGTGTGTGTGTGTGTGTGTATGTATATA
>NW_016846751.1:0-497 GCF_001698545.2 Rhinopithecus bieti | reverse complement strand
GCCTGTAATCCCAGCACTTTGGGAGGCCGAGACGGGCGGATCACGAGGTCAGGAGATCGAGACCATCCTGGCTAACACGGTGAAACCCCGTCTCTACTAAAATACAAAAAACTAGCCAGGCGAGTTGGCGGGCGCCTGTAGTCCCAGCTACTCTGGAGGCTGAGGCAGGAGAATGGCGTGAACCCAGGAGGCGGAGCTTGCAGTGAGCTGAGATCTGGCCACTGCACTCCAGCCTGGGCGACAGAGCGAGACTCCGTCTCAAAAAAAAAAAAAAAAAAAAGAACAGAAAACCAAATACTACATGTTTTCTATTATAAGTGGGAACTAAATGATGAGAACACATAGATACACAAAGGGAAACAACACACACTGTTTTGTGGTGGAGGGTGGGAAGAGGGAGAGGATCAGGAAAACAACTAATGGTTACTAGGTGTAATACCTAGGTGATGAAATAATCTGTACAACAAACCCCAAGACACGAGTTTACCTATGTAACA
>NW_016846750.1:0-946 GCF_001698545.2 Rhinopithecus bieti | reverse complement strand
TAAAAAATACAAAAAAAAAAAAAAACTAGCCGGGCGTAGTGGCGGCGCCTATGTTCCCAGCTATTCGGGAGGCTGAGGCAGGAGAATGGCAGGAACCCGGGAGGCGGAGCTTGCAGTGAGCTGAGATCCGGCCACTGCACTCCAGCCTGGGCCACAGAGCCAGACTCCGTCTCAAAAAAAAAAAAAAGAATAATCTCCGGGCACGGTGGCTTACGCCTGAAATCCCAGCACTTTGGGAAGCCGAGGCAGGCAGATCACGAGGCCAGGAGTTCAAGACCAGCCTGACCAACATGGTGAAACCCCGTTTCTACTAAAAATACAAAAAAATTAGCGGGGCGTGGCCAGGCATGGTGGCTCATGCCTGTAATCCCAGCACATTGGCAGGCCGAGCCCGGCGGATCACCTGAGGTCAGGAGTTCCAGACCAGTCTGGCCAACATGGAGAAACCCATCTCTACTAAAAATACAAAATTAGCAGAGTGTGGTGGCCCATGCCTGTAATCCCAGCTACTTGGGAGGCTGAGGCAGGAAAATCCCTTGAACTTTGGGAGCAGAGGTTGAGGTGAGCTGAGATCCTGCCATTGCACTCCAGCCTGGGCAACAAAAGCGAAACTCCAGCTCAAAAAAAAAAGAAAGAAAAAAAAAAGAAAAGAAAGAAAGAAAAAAGGCCGGGCGCGGTGGCTGATGCCTGTAATCCCAGTACTTTGGGAGGCCAAGGTGGGTGGGTCACAAGGTCAGGAGATCGAGACCATCCTGACTAACATGGTGAAACCTCGTCTCTACTAAAATACCAAAAAATTAGCGGGGCGTGGTGGCGGCCACCTGCAGTCCCAGCTACTCGGGAGGCTGAGGCAGGAGAATGGCGTGACCCCAGGAGGGAGAGCTTGCAGTGAGCCGAGATGGCGCCACTGCACTCCAGCCTGGGCGAGAGTGCAAGACTCTGTCTC
>NW_016846748.1:0-673 GCF_001698545.2 Rhinopithecus bieti | reverse complement strand
TTCATCTCAGTTGATGAAGGGAAGGCATTTGACAAAATCCAACACCATCTCTCAATAAAATACTCAATAAACTAGGAATACAAGGGAACTTCTTCAACATTAATAAAGGCCACATATGAAAAACCCAAAGCTAACATCATACGCAATGGTGCAACTGTGAAAGGTTTTCCCATAAGATCAGGAACAAAACAAAGATGTTTACTTTCATCACTTCTATTCAACATTGTAAAGGAAGTTCTAGCCATAGCAATTAAGCAAGAAAAATAAATAAAAGCATCCAAATTGGAAAGCAAGAAGTAACACTACCTCTATTCACAGATGACATGATCTTACATTCCAGAGACCCAAAAGAATCCACAGCTAAGGCCATGGTGTGGTAGCCCACGCCACGCCTGTAATCCTAACACTTTGGGAGGTCAAGGTGGGAGGATAACTTCAGCCCAGGAGTTCAAGGCTGCAGTGAGCTATGATTGTGCCACTGTACTCCAGCCTGGGTAACAGAATGAGACCCTGTATCTAATGAAAAAAAGAATATCCTCCCCCAATAAAAACACTGTTAGAGCTAATGAATAAATTCAACAACATCGTAGGATACAATATCAAAAGAAAAAATCACTGGTATTTTACATGCTGGCAATGAGAAGTCCAAAATGAAATTAAACAACTCCATTTA
>NW_016846747.1:0-718 GCF_001698545.2 Rhinopithecus bieti | reverse complement strand
CTGGGGGGCAAGCACCCCACCACCCCTTCTCTCTGTGTCTCTACCCTCTTTTCTCTCCACTTTCCAAGGGGCAAGCACCCCACCCCTTCTCTCCATGTCTCTACCCTCTCTTTTCTCTGGACTTGCCTCCTTCATTATAGGCAGCATTTCACCCTCCATTCCTCCTTCTCCCTTAGCCTGTGTTCTCAAGAACTTAAAACCTCTTCCACTCACACCTGACCTAAAACCTAAATGCCTTATTTTCTTCTGCAATGCTGCTTAACTACACTACAAACTCAATAATGGCTCTACATGGCCAGAAAATGGCACTTTTGATTTCTCCATCCCACAAGACCTAAATAATTCTTGTCATAAAATGAGCAAACGGTCTGAGGTGCCTGACGTCCAGGCATTCTTTTACACATTGGTCCCTGCCTAGTCTCTGTTCCCAATGCAACTCATCCCAAATCTTCCTTCTTTCCCTCCCACCTGTCCCCTCAGTCCCAACCCCAAGCATCGCTGAATCTTTCCAATCTTCCTTTTTTACGGACCCATCTGACCTCTCCCCTCCTCCCCACGCTGCTCCTCGCCAGGCTGAGCTAGGTCCCAATTCTTCCTCAGCCTCCACTCCACCACCCTATAATCCTTTTATCACCTCCCCTCCTCACACCTGGTCCAGCTTACAGTTTCATTCCATGACTAGCCGTCCCCCACCTGCCCAGAAATTTCCTCTTTAAAA
>NW_016846746.1:0-3934 GCF_001698545.2 Rhinopithecus bieti | reverse complement strand
TGCCCTCTTTTATTTCATTGAGCAGTGGTTTGTTGGTCTCCCTGAAGAGGTCCTTCCCATTCCTTGTAAGCTGGATTCCTAGGTATTTTCTCTTTGTAGCAACTGTGAATGCGAGTTCACTCATGATTTGTCTGTTTGTCTGTTACTGATATATAGGAATGCTTGCGATTTTTTCCACATTGATTTTGTATCCTGAGACTTTGCTGAAGTTGCTTATCAGCTTAAGGAGATTTGGGGCTGAGATGATGGGATTTTCTAAATATATAATCACATCATCTGCAAACAGGGACAATTTGATGTCCTCTTTTCCTAATTGAATATCCTTTATTTCTTTTTCCTGCCTGATTGATGGGCTTGTCTTTTAAATCGTTCTGGCTCAAGAATATTTCATCCATCACATCTACACAGTAGTGGTGGGGAAATTGGTCATGCAGCTTGGGCATTTCCACGCACAAAGAGTAGCCAGATTTAGGATATTTACAGTTTCTAAATTTATATTTGGATTTTCACATAAGAGCCCTTGGTATCTTAATATTCTTGGATTAGATAGCCAGTGATATCCCCTTTGACCTATTAGGGCAATTATGGTATGTGGCACCCCTATTATTAGCCTTTGTCCTAGAGTTAACTTGGCAGCATCCTCGGCTAGCATGGCTGTGGTGGTCAATGTCTTGAAACAGGGAGACCATCTGAAGGCCACAAAATCTAGTCATTTTGACAAGAAAGCCACTAGTCAATACCACAACCCTACCATTTGAACTACAACTCCTGTGGCCATTCTCTTTCTCTCATAGAGAAAGAGAAAGAATGGCTTAGTAAGGTCAGGCAGTCCTAAGGCTGGAGCCTGGATTAAAGCTTTCTTGATGTTGTTGAAAGCTTCCTGTTCAACTTCCCCATAGGAGAGTTTCTTTTTTTCCCCTCTTTTTTCCCCTCACTTATGGCAGAATACAAAGATTTTGCCATAAGTGAAAAGTTTGGTATCCAAATGCGACACAACGCAGCTGCCCCTAAGAATTCTCTGATCTGCTGCCATGTTACAGGTGTTGGAAGAGCACAAACAGCCTGTCTTAACTCACTGCCCAGTTCGCATTGCCCTTAAATTACTAGAAACCTAGATTATCTCTCTCTTTGTTCACAAATCTGGGCCTTCCTCTGGGACACCTTATAACCTGCTTTACACAGTAGAAGCAGGAAGACCTCAATGCCGTGGTAGCAATATTCCTTAGGAAGGGCTGCAAACAAAAGGTCATCTATGTACTGCAACAGGACATATTTGTCATTTGGAGGGACAAAATCCTTGAGATTTACACTAATGCTTCCTCAAGGATAGGAGAGGAGTTTTTGAACCCTTGTGGGAGTCACATACAAGTATACTATGTTTCTCCCCATTGGAATGCAAAAATAGATTGGCTTACTGGAGCTAGCTTGAGGCAAAAGAAAGCATATTTTAAGTCTAAACAAGTAAACCAAGCAGCATGAGCAGGTGTCTGACTCATCATTGTATATGGATTGGGCACCACAGCATCCAAGGTAACAGTGACTTTGTGGCCATAGGTCTTGCACCAGATGGTTTCTGAAACTGGTAGGAGAGGTGTGTTCCAGGGTGACTTACATTTTCTTACAATTCCATGTTCTAACAGCTGGCTCATATGTTTGTTCATACCTCGTACTACCTCTATGGACACCTGGTACTATGGAACCCGCACTGGTGACACACTTGGATTCAGCTCTACTACCACTGATGCTTGTAGTCCTGGTGGATTGTCTTCTGCCCACACTTCAGTTACCTTCAGAACAAGCCTATCCATTAGTTTGCCCATAAACTTGGACAGTTTATATGCTTCTTTCATGTATAGCCTCCATTCCTCAGTTTTTAGCAAGGTAAGGGTTAATGCCTTGGCATTCGGTCGACTCAGATCTAGAGTCATGTTTTCTTCTGACCTGAAAGAAATTTGAGCTTGGAGTTTCTCAAGTATGTCCCTCCCTAAGAGGGACACCAGACAGTTTGGCAGATATAGAAATTCATGCCAGACCTTCTGACTTCCAATAACACACTTCCTGGACTGAAAGAAAGACCTTTTTTTCTGACACGCCGGTTGCCCCAACTATAGTAGCATAGTTTTTAGATAGTGGCCCCACTGGCCATGTCACCACTGAGTGCTCAGCACTAGTATCTCCCATAAAGTCCACCTGTTGGCCCCCTACTTCCATAAAGACCAAGGGTTCCCAGGGGCCCAGAGAGATGGAACTCAGTCTGTCTCAGTCCTCATATTCCTCAATTCTTGCCAGGCTGATCAAGTCAGCTTCTTACTTCAAAATGCCATGGCTTGCAGCTGCTGGCCTTTACCATGCCTCAGGTCCTTGGCTGTTGCCTCTTTCCTTTTCTGCTTCTGTACATTTATCCTTCCAATTCCCTTTCTGTTTGGATCTCGCACATTGATCCCTCTCAAGCCTAACTAGACCTCTTGCCCTGGCCTAGCTTGTCCTCTTCCACAACGATGTCCACGACCATGTCCATGTGCACATCCTTTCACAAATCTAGTCTCTCTACCAAGGCAGCAGCCAACAAATCAACCTTTTTCTTAGCTTTGGCATTGCCTATTTCTTGGTTTCCTCCTCTCAATGAACAAACACCTTGATAGCCACTTGAATGAGCTGGGTGATATTCATATCCTCAAACCCTTCCAACTTCTGAAGCTTTCATCTGATACCACCTTGTGCCTGGCCCACAAATGCTCCATTAATCATGCAATGGTTCCCTACAGCCTCCAGGTCAAATGGGAGTGTGAAGCCAGTATGCGTCACAGAGCCTTTCATAGAATTTACTGAGACTGTCATCAACCTTCTGGTGAACATCTGAGACCTTTCTCATATTCATTGCCTTTGTCCCTCTGGCCTTTATTCCATTAAGGAATGCCTCTCAATACCATTGCAGGTTTTGTAACCCTTCTGACTGGTTTGGGTCCCAACCTGGATCTATCTCTGGGAACCTCTCCTTTGCATACTGCTTGGCATTATTTGTGCCTTCTTGTGCATTGCTTTCTAACCACTAGAGGGCTGCTTGTGCCACTCTACGGCATTCCTCCATATTGAATAATGTTAAAAGAAGTTGTTGACAATCAGGCCAGATAGGGTTATGAGTCAGAAAGATGGACCTTATCAGGTCTGTAAGGGCCTGGGCCTTTTCGGTATAGGAGGGTGTAAGCTGTTTCCAGCTTAGGAGGTCAGTGGTGGAGAAAGGCTGGTAAACAAAAAGGTGCCACCCTCCTCAGATTTGACCTTGTTCATCATGATAAATTTAGCCTTGTGCCTCCCGGAGAGGCATCTGCAAAGCTGGGGTGTGGCCTAATCAGAGACGGCCTGCCTCATTATCCTGAGGTTCTTCCTTAGTCTTTACAGACAGGGGCTCTAACTCTTCCTTGCAGGGTGAAACCTGAGACTCACTCTCCTCTGAGCTTTATTCCTCTAGGGCCACTTGTGTGGCATCCTGTCTTAGCCTTGCCAGAGATGGATATATTGGGACATAGGAAGGTGGAATTTTCCTCTCCGCCCCGGGCGGAACTTACAAAACAGGCTTTTCTGCTCTCTTTATGGCTTTTCTTTTCTCTGCAGTGTCTTTGGACTCTTTTACTGTGTCTGATTTGTCACAGACTCCCAAGGTGTTACAGTAGTTTTCAAAACAGACTTGCAGCCACTTGGGGCGATTTTGAATGACGTTCGGCCAGGAGTCAATGTATGGGAACTGATGGGGGCCCCCAGATTGTTCTCCGGTTCCAGTTAACTACCCTAAACACATGGCCAATTATATCCCTATCTATTGTTCCTTCGGCCAGCCACCTGACATTAAAAGAAGGCCAATCTAGCTCACAGAGAGTTCTCAATCTCTGAGGGGACAATTTAACTACATAATCTCTATTAAAAAACCTTTGGGAGG
>NW_016846745.1:0-679 GCF_001698545.2 Rhinopithecus bieti | reverse complement strand
TGTTTTTGCTTTTTGCTAGTTTCTACATAGTTTCTTTCAAAATTGCAAATTTAATTACAGTTAGTCATTAAACACTTTTAAATAGACTCAGCATATATTATACAGATGGATAATCTAATTTTGAAATTTTTTTATTACCTTAGGTCACATAATTATTTTCTCTTATAATATGGAAAAAATAAACTAATATTGTTGAAATTAACTTTAATGGAAGTCTTCTAAATTCCCAACACATAAAAAAACATGACTCAATGATTTTAAGAAGTAAAAAAATTAAACATGGCCCATGTTTTCATATGTTTAGTATATTTAATATCAATAATAGCACCTATGGAAAATACTTGAAAATTATACATTCCTGTATCCTTTTCTGATATATTATAGGAAATTTCAAGCAGTTTATATTATTTGTAATAGTTGTTCCTTTATTGTTCTAATAAATATACTCTACTTAATCCTTTTTACAGGTATTATGCAAAATGTATACATAATATCTGTAAAATGTGTGCATCATACCTGTGAAAAATCCAAAAATCCGAACAGGGGAATGTTTCACAGGATTTATTTTGCTTTATGTGGCTTTGCTTCTTTCTATTAGCTAAGAGTTAATAAGTCACTCTGATACTCTATGTCTCAGGCCAAAAAGACTTTGCTCCTTGTTCAATATGACTCATTTTCA
>NW_016846744.1:0-679 GCF_001698545.2 Rhinopithecus bieti | reverse complement strand
AAACTTTCCAGTTATCAGAGAAATACAAGGATGAGGACAAATTCCGAGAATATGCTTTAGCGATAAAAAGCTATCAAATCAATATCATGTGATATGTGTTGGTTGCTGGTTTTTTAATGTTATTTTCTTCTGAAATTTCACTTTCTATAGCTTTCTATAAATTTTACTGTGTATCAAACACACAAATAAACACAGAGATGTAAATATAAATATAATTATAGATAGCTGAATAGATGGATGGATGGATAGACAGACAGCTAGGTAGTTAGGTACATAACAATATAGCTGGGTAAGTAGATTGATGGGTAGGTGGATGAGTGGGTGGATAAATGGATGGATGAATAGATTAGATAGATAGATAGATAGATAGATAGATAGATAGATAGATAGACAGACAGATAGATGATAGATAGATAGATAGATTAGATAGATAAGGTATTTGATAGATGGATAGATAGGCAAGTAGATTAATGGATGATAGATGCATGGATGAATAGATAGATGGATAGATGAATGGATGCATAGACAATAGACAGATCAATAGAATAATAGATGGATGATACATGGATAGATAGATAGACGAGAGAGAGAGAGATCAGTGATTCTCAAAGTGAGGTGTTTGCTCTGTTGAACCCTGAGTTCCCCTAGACTCTTTAAAATACCAATGTTTTCAATTCTC
>NW_016846743.1:0-779 GCF_001698545.2 Rhinopithecus bieti | reverse complement strand
AAAAAAAAATAAAATAAAAAATAAAAAAAAATAAAAACACTCTGAGGTAAACTGTACAAAGATTTAATCCCACATAAAATGTTTCTGTGAATGGTTAATTTATCTGGAAAGACTACTCAGCAAGTTTTTACTCTGGTGACAAATTCTCCTTTGTTGAAACCTAATTGTAGCCATCAAGAGGTGGGGATTTTCTTTGTATCATACCAAATTTGACTTCAAGTTAAGAGCACTGGATGGCTGGGCATGGTGGCTCATGCTTGTATTCCCTGCACTTTGAGAGGCTGAGGTGGGTGGATCACTTGAGGTCAGGAGTTCAAGACCAGCCTGAAACTCCATCTCTACTAAAAATAAAAAATAAAAAAATTAGCCAGGCATGGTGGCAGCTGCCTGCGATTTCGGCTACTCAGGAGGCTGGGGCAGAAGAATTGCTTGAATCTGGGAGGCAGAGGTTGCAGTGAGCAGAGACTGTGCCACTACACTCCAGCTTGGGCGACAGAGCAAGGCTCTGTATCAAAAAAAAAAAAAAAAAAGTATAGGACTAAAGTAGTGTCATGAGCTTTTAGTGCACTTCTTGAACTGCCAAATGCAGGATAATATCTTATCGTACGTTTTCTATTTATTTTGCCATTCTGACCACCAATTAAGTTTAGCTATGTGTCAAATTACCTGATACACACAGTTTATGTTTGTTTTGTTACATTATGTAATGCAATATATGTTTGCAATATATATATTTACACACAAATATTTAAATATATTTATATAATATATAACATATA
>NW_016846742.1:0-1439 GCF_001698545.2 Rhinopithecus bieti | reverse complement strand
TATATCTGTTGGCTGCACAAATGTCTTCTTTTGAGAAGTGTCTGTTCATATTCTTTGCCCATGTTTTGAGGGGGTTGTTTGTTTCTTGAGAATTTGTTTAAGTTCTTTGTAGATTCTGGATATTAGCACTTTGTCAGATGGATAGATTGCAAAAATTTTCTTCCATTCTATAGGTTGCCTGTTCACTCTGATGATAGTTTATTTTGCTGTGCAAAAGCTCTTTAGTTTAATTAGGTCCCATTTGTCAATTTTTGCTTTTGTTGCATTGCTTTTGGTGTTTTAGACATGAAGTCTTTGCCCATGCCTATATCCTGAATGGTATTGCCTAGGTTTTCTTCTAAAATTTTTATGGTCCTAGGTCTTACATTTAAGTCTTTGATCCATCTTGAGTTGATTTTTGTATAAAGTGTAAGGAAGGGGCACAGTTTTCTGCATATGGCTAGCCAGTTTTCCCAACACCATTTATTAAATAGGGAATCTTTTCCCCATTGCTTATGTATATCAGGGTTGTCAAAGATCAGATTGTGGTAGACGTGTAGTGTTATTTCTGAGGCTTCCATTCTGTTCCGTTGGTCTATATATCTATTTCGGTACCTGTACCATGCTCTTTTGGTTACTGTAGCCTTGTAGTATAGTTTGAAGTCAGGTAGCATGATGCCTCCAGCTTTGTTCTTCTTGTCCAGGATTGCATTGGCTATGTGGGCTCTGTTTTGGTTCCATATGAAGGTTAAAGTAGTTTTTTCCAATTCTATGAAGAAAGTCATGGTAGCTTGATGGGGATAGCATTGAATGTATAAATTACTTTGGGCAGTAAGGCCTTTTTCACGATGTTGATTCTTCCTCTCCATGAGCATGGAATGCCCTTCTATTTGTTTGTGTCCTCTTTTATTTTATTGAGCAGTGGTTTGTAGTTCTCCTTGAAGAGGTCCTTTACATCCCTTGCAAGTTGGATACCTAGGTATTTTATTCTCTTAGTAGCAATTGTGAATGGGAGTTCTCTCATGATTTGGCTCTCTGTTTGTCTGTTATTGGTGTATAGGAATGCTTGTGATTTTTGCCCACTGATTTTGTATCCTGAGACTTTGCTGAAGTTGCTTATCAGCTTAAGGAGATTTTGGGCTGAGAGATGGGATTTTCAAAATATACAATCATGTCATCTGCAAACAGAGACAATTTGACTTCCTCTCTTCCAATTTGAATATGCTTTATTGCTTTCTCTTGCCTAGGGCCCTGGGCAGAACTTCCAATACTATGTTGAATAGGAGTGGTGAGAGAAGTCATCCTTATGTTGTGCTGGTTTTCAAAAAGAATGCTTCCAGTTTTTGCCCATTCAGTATGATATTGGCTGTGGTTTGTCATAAATAGCTTTTATTATTTTGAAATACGTCCCATCAACACCTAGTTTATTGAGAGTTTTTAGCATGAAAGGCTGTTGAATT
>NW_016846741.1:0-500 GCF_001698545.2 Rhinopithecus bieti | reverse complement strand
GAAAAAATCACTTATTCAACAATATTCAGCAAATATTTGCTGGATGTATACTAGGTAGTAGTAACTGTCCAGCCACTGGAGATAAAGTAGTTAACAAACCTAGTTCTTTTTTTTTTATTTTATTTTTTTTTAGATGAGTCTTACTCTTGTTGCCCAGGCTAGGGTGCAGTGGTGCCATCTCAGTTCATTGCAACCTCCATCTCCCAGGTTCAAGCGATTCTCCTGCCTCAGCCTCTAAAATAGCTGGGATTACAGGCACCTGCCATCATGCCCACCTAATGTTTTGTATTTTTACTAGAGATGGGGTTTCACCATGTTGATCAGGCTGGTCTCAAACTCCTGACCTCAAACTCCTGATCCATCCACCTTGGCCTCCCAAAGTGCTGGGATTACAGGCGTGAGCCACCGTGCCTGGCAAAACAAGTCTAGTTCTTGATCTTATGAAACTTACCTGTAAAAATAGATAATAAGTTACACAGATGGAAGAAAGAAAGAGAAGG
>NW_016846740.1:0-421 GCF_001698545.2 Rhinopithecus bieti | reverse complement strand
AGATTTTTTTTTTTTTTTTTTTTTTTGAGACAGGTTCTCATTCTGTCACCCAGGCTGGAGTGCAATGGAGCAATCTAAGCTCACTGCAGCCTCCACCTCCTGGGCTCAAGCCCTTCTCTCACATCAGCCTCCTGAATAGCCAGGACTACAGGAACGCGGTTTTTTTTGTTGGTTTTTTTTTTTTTTTTTTGGAGACAGAGTTTTGCTCTTGTTGCCCAGGCTGGACTACAATGGCACCATCTTGGCTCACTGCAACCTCCACCTCCTGGGTTGAAACGATTCTCCTGCCTCAGCCTCCCGAGTAGCTGGGATTACAGAGCATGTGCCACCAGGCCTGACTAATATTTTTAATCTTTTGTAGAGACAGGGGTCTCACCACATTGCCCAAGCTGGTCTCGAGCTCCTGAACTCAAGTGATCCA
>NW_016846739.1:0-1002 GCF_001698545.2 Rhinopithecus bieti | reverse complement strand
TCTTAAATTTTACTTTAATGTTCTCAATGAAATGAAGAGAGACGGTAGGAGAAGAAAAGAATTATAATTGAAGAGAAAATATTCTATTTTATTTTTTGAGTTAAAGTATGTTATTTTCACTTAGAATTCCATGTGAACCTTCTTCCACACCCAATCCCACTTACCTATTTTTTTCTATAATAAAAGAAAGTGATAAATACAACTGAAAGGTGGGGTAATTATCTCACATGGAAGATGGGTGAGAGTACACAGGTAAGCACAACACACAACAACACACACAGAGAAACCATTATAATGCTGGCTTCTTTTGAAAAGTACTAGTCAGGAAAAGAGTAAATAGCATAGAGTAGGTTTTGCCCTTTGCGGCTGTGATTAGAGTCCTAATGCTGTGTTGCCTTAAAGTGTGACAATTTCATTTCTACAGTGAAATACGCTTTAGAGGACAGAAAGAAAGCTGATTATTTAATCAAAGGAAGGGGAAAGCCAAAATAATCCACTGTATCTCATGAAGGGGTGGGGTCGGGGAGGAAAACCTTCTGAAAGCGTTATACTAAAATGCTTCTTTATTTTAAGTAACAAATAAAATAGCAAAACATTTTTTCCCATCATAAAACTGACTTTGATCCCCAGTACAGCCATTGAGTGGAAAATTGAACCACAATATAATTGCTTTCCCTGTGACCGATAAAGTAGTGTAACAAATTTTGTGTTTGAATGATAAAATCAGCAATCGGCCCCTAGCATTTCCCTCTGCCATTCCTCCAAGGACACTCAAGTCCCATCAGGCTTCGGGGCAAGAAAATGGTAGAGGAACTAACTGTAAATCTAGTCCAAGTTGTTGGTGGATTTCTCTTGCTTGCTTGCTTGCTTAAAAAATTAAAAAAAAAAAAACAAAAAAACAAAACCAACAATAAAAATGTCTATGTTTGCCTTTAAATGCCTAATATAAATCATTTCCGAACATGGGGAAAAATCTACCCTTCAGTGGAAACTGGTTATTGA
>NW_016846738.1:0-678 GCF_001698545.2 Rhinopithecus bieti | reverse complement strand
GAAAATTACAGACATTTTCAAACTTTCATAAATCAAGTTACCCATACCATCATGAAAGGATTACTAAAACATATACTTTGGTAGAAGGAAAAGTGAAAGAAGGAAAACATTAAGTACAGAAAGTGTTCAAATATTGGTAAATCTAATTTCTGATTATATACATATTCAATTTTGCGATAAATAGTGGAAACAGAATTCTAGACAATAACAAGGAAGATGTCTGGGCATCGTGGCTCACACCTGTAATCCCAGCACTTTGGGAAGCCAAGGCGGGTGGATTACCTGAGGTCAGGAGTTCGAAACCAGCATGACCAACATGGTGAAACCCCATCTCTAATAAATACAAAAAATTAGCTGGGCATGGTGGTGCATGCCTGTAATCTCAGCTACTTGGGAGGCTGAGGCAGGAGAATTGCTTGAACCTGGGAGGTGGAGGTTGCAGTGAGCCAAGATTGTGCCATTGCACTCCAACCTGGGCAACATGAACAAAACTCTGTCTCAAATAAATAAATAAATAACGAGGAAGACAGAGTGAGGGGAATTCAATTGGTAGTTACATTATGTTCAAGGGATTGTCTTGTCAGGAGGAAAATAGAGATACTGAATAATTTTACACTGTTGGGAAAATGTATAGCCGAGTAACTATGTTAAAAATTAAAACGAAACCACTAAAAGAAA
>NW_016846737.1:0-1106 GCF_001698545.2 Rhinopithecus bieti | reverse complement strand
ATTTTTTGTAGAGACAGGGTCTTGCCATGTTCCCCAAGCTGGTCTCAAACTCCTGGGCTCAAGCAGTCCTGCCTCAGCCTCCCAAAGTGCTGGGATTACAGGCATAAGCCACCATGCCCAACACAACCACATTTTTAAAAAGAAACAAAATTCATATTAATGATTTGTTTAACTCAATGTGTCCAAAATTTTGTCATTTTAACATGTAATCAACCTAAAATTATTAATAAGATATTTTAGAATACTTACTTTCATACAAAGTTCTTAAAACCTAGAGTATATTTTATACTTATAACCCATCTCGATTCAAACTAGCCACATTTCCAGTGCTCAGTGACTTCATATGACTTGAGGCTACTGAATTCGACAGTGCAGGGCTTTACTTTTCTCCTAAGAGATTTACACTGAAGCTTCATCCCCATCTGATTTCAACACGTCATAAAAAACCCACTCAGGCCGGGTGTGGCCACTCACGCCTGTTCCATTGTAGAGGACAAGAGGTACAACAGTTATAGTAGTACCAATGAGATTCGCTCTTGAGCTTAGTAGAAACAAAAAGATGCAACCTGATTTCTACTGTTCGCTGGAGGAAGGATTGAGAAGACATATTGATGGGCTGGATGCAAGTTGGGAAGGAAAGAATCAAGAATGACTTGTAGCTTTTTAGCCTAGCACATGGATGCATGGTGGTGCCATTGACTGAGATGGGAAAGACTTGGGGGTCAAACAGGTGTGACAGTGTGTGCAGAGGTGGGAATCAAGAATCTGTTTTGAATATAGATGACATTACCTGACTTCAAGACTTAACCATAAAGCATCCAGGGACTGTGGCTCACACCTGTAATCCCAGCACTTTGGGAGGCCGAGGTGGGTGGATCACCTGAGGTTAGGAGTTTGAGACCAGCCTGGCCAACGTGGTGAAACCCTGTCTCTACTAAAATATAAAATTAGTCAGGCATGGTGGCGGGTGCCTGTAATCCCAGCTACTCAGGAGGCTGAGGTAGGAGGATTGCTTGAACCCAGGAGGCAGAGGCTGCAGTGAGCAGAGACTGTGCCACTCACTGCACTCCAGCCTGGGCAGCAGAGTGAGACTGTGTCTCAAAAAA
>NW_016846736.1:0-1008 GCF_001698545.2 Rhinopithecus bieti | reverse complement strand
CAAAAAAAAAAATACAAAAATTAGCTGGGCGTGGTGGCAGGCACCTGTAATCCCATCTACTCGGGAGGCTGAGGCAAGGAGAATTGCTTGAACCGAGGAGGTGGAGGTTGCAGTGAGCCAAGATTACACCACTGCACTCCAGCCTGGGTGAAAGAGTACGATTCTGCCTCAAAAAAAAAAAAAAAAAAAAACCCAAGTTGCAGCCTGGGCAATGTGGCAAAACCTCGTCTCTACAAAAACATACAAAAAATTAGTTGAGCCGGGCACTGTGGCTCACGCCTGTAATCCCAGCGTGATTTGGGAGGCCAAAGCAGGCAGATCACGAGGTCAGGACTTCGAGACCAGCCTGACCAACATGGTGAAACCCCGTTTCTACTAAAAATACAAAAATTAGCCAGGCTTGGTGATGTACACCTGTAGTCCTAGCTACTCAGGAGGCTGAGGCAGGAGAATCACTTGACCCTGGGAGGCGGGGGTTGCAGTGAGCCAAGATCGCGCCACTGCACTCCAGCCTGGGCAACAGAGGGAGACTCCATCCCCCAAAAAAAAATTAGTTGGGCATGGTGGCATGTGTCTAGAGTCATTCCCAGTTACTCAGGAGGCAGAGGTGGGAGGATCACCTGAACCCGGGAAATGGTGGCTGCAGTGAGCCATGATCGCGCCACTGCACTCCAGTCCGGGTGACAGAGCAAGACTCCGTCTCAAAAAAAAAAAAAATAAAATAAAATAAAATAAAATAAAATAAAATCTAGGTAACTGGCCAGAGGTCAAAGGACAAGTAATGCCTGCCACAGGGCCTGGGCTCCTAAGCCCAGAACCTCCCTTCCCTCCACCACTAGGAAAGGGCAGCTGGGGTTTCCAGACAGGTCCGGACCAGGCACCTCATTTCTGGGGTCTCCTGAAATTCCAATTCTGGTGTGAGTGGCAGGCCCTGGAATGTGCTTACCAGGCACACTAGGAATCATCGGCTATAATGACAACTTGAAAGTGGTTTAAAGAGTTTAGCTA
>NW_016846735.1:0-551 GCF_001698545.2 Rhinopithecus bieti | reverse complement strand
TCAAATAAAACTAACCTGTTTATTAGTTGTACTTGAGTGAAACTGAGAATGTTCACTGAATCTATAAAGGTAGTGTTTGGATGAACGGAGGCAAGATGGCGCAGTTCCGGGTTCTTCACCGTCCGCTTTCCCGCGCCTGGGAAAGACACAGGTTGACTGCACAGGCGCAACCCGACCTCCAACGGAGAAAAACCAGAACCCACCTAGCCACGCCCACTGCCCGGCCCCCGACCCGCCTACATCCCGCCCACTGCCCTCCCACTCCCAGGCCCAGGACATAAAAGCCGCTCCCAGCAGGCCCACCGTGCGCACTTCCTCAGCCCTCACTCCTGCCGGGATTGTAGGAACTCTGCCCGAGAGCTCCACCGGGTGACTCCCCCGGCCTCCCCTGCTAGAGACCGATGGACCTCACCCCTCCCCACACCTTCTTTCCTGAAGCTGGGGACCAAAATAAATGTGCAGTTTTGCTCCTAGTCTTGCCTACTTGTTGGTCATTTAATACTAGCCCTGGTTTCCTAGAAAGCAAATCAGCTTCCTAGAAAGCAAATCAG
>NW_016846734.1:0-554 GCF_001698545.2 Rhinopithecus bieti | reverse complement strand
TTTAATGATTGCCACAGAATGGCATATTTCAAGTGGAATACTTTGAACCCCTTCATCCACTTCTTCCTTTTTTGTTGTTAATAAGAGGTTTTTTTTTTTAAGTTTTAGATTTACTGAAAAATCGAGCAGATAAGTACAGAGTTGCCCTAAACAGCTCTTCCACTCACACAGTTTCCTCTATTACTAACATTTTATATTAGTATGGTATTAATAAGCCAATATTGATATATTATTATTATTAACAAAAGTCCATAGTTTACTCAGATTTTTAAAGTTTTAGGCCAGACATGATGGCTCACACCCGTAATCCCAACATTTTGGGATGCTGAGGTGGGAAGATTGCTTGAGCCCACGAATTCGAAACCAGCCAGGGCAACACTGGGAGATCCCATATCTACAAATTATTTAAAAAACTAGCCAGGCATGGTGGCATGTACCTGTAGTACCAGGTACTTGGGAGACTGAGGTGGGAGGATCACCTGACTCTAGGAGGTTGAGGCTACTGTGAGCTGTGCCTCCACTCCAGCCTTAGCAACACAGTGACACCCTGTCTC
>NW_016846733.1:0-466 GCF_001698545.2 Rhinopithecus bieti | reverse complement strand
CTTTTGATATGGAGTCTCACTCTGTCACCAGGCTAGAGTGCAGTGGTGCAATCTTAGCTCACGGCAACCTCCACCTCCTGAGTTCAAGTGATTCTCCTGCCTCAGCCTCCCAAGTAGCCGGGACTACAGGTGTGCATCACCACGCCTGGCTAATTTTTGTACTTTTTTTTTTTTTTTAAGACGGAGTCTTGCTCTGTCCCCCAGGCTGGAGTGCAGTGGCGTGATCTCTGCTCACTGCAAGCTCCACCTCCCGGGTTCACGCCATACTCCTGCCTCAGCCTCCCGAGCAGCTGGGACTACAGGCGCCCGCCACCACGCCCGGCTAATTTTTTGTATTTTTAGCAGAGACAGCGTTTCACCGTGGTCTCGATCTCCTGACCTTGTGATCTGCCCGCCTCGACCTCCCAAAGTGCTGGGATTATAGGCGTGAGCCACCGCATCCGGCCAATTTTTGTATTTTAGTAGA
>NW_016846732.1:0-554 GCF_001698545.2 Rhinopithecus bieti | reverse complement strand
CGATATTTCTTCTTTCACCATGGGCCCCTATGGGCTCCCAAATCTCACTTTGCAGATTCCACGAAAATTGTGTTAGCAAACTGATTCCTGAGAACTAAGCTGTAAATGTGTAAGAGGAATTCACAGATCACAAAGAAGTTTCTCAGAAAGCTTCTTTCACGTTTTGAACTGTTGATAATTTCTTTATCAGCTTAGGCCTCAATGCGATCCAAAGAAGTCCTCTCAGGTTCCTAAAAAACAGTGATAATTTCATGCTTCATGAAACAAAAGGGTAACTCTGTGAGATGAATTCACAAATCACTAAGAATTTTCTAACACAGCTTCTTTGTAGTTTTCATCTGAGGATATTTCGTTTGTCACCGCAAGTTTCATTGCGTTCACAAGTATCCCATTTCGGATTTCCAGAAAACTGTGTTAGCAAACTGAACACTGAAGAGAAACATGTAACTCTGAGAATTGCATTCACACATCGAAATGCAGTTTCACTGGAGGCTTGTTTCGGGTTTTGATCTGAGGATATTTCCTTTTTCACCATAGGCCTCAATGAGCTCCCA
>NW_016846731.1:0-470 GCF_001698545.2 Rhinopithecus bieti | reverse complement strand
CATTTTTTCCTTCATTTCAACCTTGGTGAATCTGACAATTATATGTCTTAGGGTTGCTCTTCTCAAGGAGTATCTTTGTGGTGGTCTCTGCATGTCCTGAATTTGAATGTTGGCCTGTCTTGCTATGTTGGGGAAGTTCTGGATAATATCTTGAAGAATGTTTTCCAACTTGGTTCCATTTTCCTGGTCAATTTCAGGTACACCAATCAATCATAGGTTTGGTCTTTTCACATAGTCCCATATTTATTGGAGGCTTTGTTCATTCCTTTTCATTATTTTTTCTCTAATTTTGTCTCCACACTTTATTTCATTAAGTTGATCTTCAATCTCTGATATCCTTTCTTCTGCTTGATGGATTCGACTATTGATACTTGTGTATGCTTTATGAAGTTTTCATGCTGTGTTTTTCAGCTCCATCAGGTCATTCATGTTCTTCTCTAAATGGTTATTCTAGTTAGCAATTTGTCTAA
>NW_016846730.1:0-2164 GCF_001698545.2 Rhinopithecus bieti | reverse complement strand
GCCGCGGGCTGGTGACCACAGCCCTGAGGTCTGTAGAGTGCCTGGCAGAGGTGTCCCGTGAGGAGCACCCAGCACTGTGTCGCAATTTCTGAACTCCACCATGGAGGTTTGAATGGGCAGGGCTCTGTATTTCAACAAAATTTGATTTTAGGGGGCAAATGGGCCTAGCAAATTTATGTGTGAGAAAAGTCGTTGTCACTCAAATTTTAATTCTCTAACTGTATTTTCCTAAATGTCTCCGTGATGGAGAGTTCAATTGTGCCACAAAAAACCTTATCAGAAATTTCCTGAGTCTTTGCCAGGAGCCTTAAGACATTGCTGTGCTAGCTTGACTAACGTAAGTAGCTTTGTAAGCATACGATTCAGAAGACATACACACACATTTGTCCCTGGGACTTACTTTCAAAGTTTTTCCAAATTAAAAAAAAAATTACAAGTTAACATTTGTCCATAAAATTGGCCAAATATAGGTATCCTCTCAAGTGCATTTTCCTAATCAGGATATTCTGTTTGCAGAGTGAAATATGAGGTACCAAGTAATATCAACATATAGGCCTATACCAAGATGAAGTTTATGACCTTCTGAGCTGACTGTGCCTCTGCTTGTGAGTGCCTTAACGTTCAATATTTTCTATTAGCAGAACGTTATTTTTGTGATAGTGTTATTAAACTAGTATACATACACTGGTAAAAGGTCTTCCGTGCTGATAAAAAAATGATCATGGCATCTCATGAAGGACAGACTAATCCAAGAGGATTATGTTCTGGTTTTGTCTGAATAGATGATCTTCTGTTCCCCGGTTTTTTGCCCATGACTTCCTTCTCATGCTTATTGATAACTGATTGCACACATCTCTACCAAGATAGATTAAAATGGCTACCAAAGCCCTTAAGGGTAACTGTCTTAGAGTAAACTCTCTGTGGGAAGAGTAACTTTATGAAACATTAAGAATATGAAAGTGTTGGAGAAATGTCTTTAGACTTATGATCAGAAGTATCTATGTATTCTGTATACTTATATTATTGAGATGTATGTCAGTGTATTTGCACACACTCACCGCTCCTGGTCCCGGGAGTTCAGTCATGAAGAGTCTCAAGACGAGGAAACACTAACTGAAAGTAGGGATCTTACACCTGGTCAAGAAAGAGAAGAAGATCAGGGTGCAGCTGAGATTCAAGGTGCTGGGAAGGGAACAAAAGATGTCTGTGGGAAGGGGAGGAGGCCTATGTGTGCATCACGCATTATGCCATGACCAGTAAGGGGAGGAAAGAAAACATTAGGAAAGGAACACAAACATTTGCTGAAATTTGGCTGTAAAAGTGAAGAGTATAGTTTGCAGTCTTATGCAGTCTCTGGATATAATGAATCTTCTCTTTTTCTTTGCCATCTACTTTGTATGCTTGCAAATACAGTCCTTGCTAAATTAGAACTTAGGTGACCACAGCCTTGAGTTCTGTAGAGCGCTTGGTAGAGGTGTCCAGTGAGGAGCACCCAGCACTATGTTGCAACTTCTCAACTCCACCCTGGAGATTCGAATGGGAGAGGCTCTGCATTCCAACAAAACTTGATTTTTGAAACCATCTGATGTAAGAAAATGTACATTATTTCACTAGTGTAATTTGATCTTCTTAGAATGTTGTATCATCTTCTCAGCTGTGGTGTCCACAGCGTTGTATGCACCCTTTAATAGCGTGTAGAGTGCCAAGTCACCCTACCTTGTAACACCCTGAATAAAGCCCATTTGCATAGGGATGTTAGTCCCATTTTATAAATAAGAAAACTGAGGCTCATGGGTTGAGGTTTACCAAAGAACACTTGAGTCATGGAGACAGAATTCATATTTCATTTCAAGGTTTATTCATATTTCAAGATGATGATTCCTCCTATCATCTATGTTGTAAGAGAAAGTGACTGGTTTTGCTTAAGATGCATAATACTCAAATATGGTTGTACTATAAGGTACTTCAGTATTGGCTCAGGACAAAACATGGTTCAGTGAAGCAAGATAGAAATTCCAGAAAAGAGCTCAATGAATGACAGCCACTGTTTCCTTTCATTGGTGTTTTTGACAGTATGTTTGGTAAAAGTTGGATAATTCAGGACACTGGCATATGGATAGCTATATTAGTATGATTTTGAGGGACTTTTAAAAGTTGTTTAAAC
>NW_016846729.1:0-553 GCF_001698545.2 Rhinopithecus bieti | reverse complement strand
AGTGGGTTGAGACTGAAAGTATCCTTGCCACTGGAGTATATACTGGGGAGGCAGAGTTGGAATCATTAGCATATGTGGAATGAAATTAATGCATGTATTAGCACATAAGGTATGTGAATAGCAATACTTTTAATAAACAAAAAAATCAGGAATCTTGGTTGTAAAATTTATCTACCATGTTAATATGCTGATTAATCCTGTACGTTTTCTCTCCTTGTGAATACTTGGGCTGGCAGAGAACAGGCTAGAAAAATCAGGAGATTACAGACCATATTTCCATCCTTCAAGTATTTCCCTGCATGGATACTGAGAGGCAGAACAAATGATAAAAAGAATATGATGAATGTGCTTTTTGTCTTATTAGAAAGACTCACACTTAATATGACACTATATTAATATTCAGAGATCAGGCCAGTGGGCTTGTCAACTGAGCTGTAATTCCACCAGCCTGCTCTAGTCAATACTGCAATTGCGCTTCCTTCTATACACATTATTAAAAACTGCCCTACACTATTCACAATAGCAAAGACTTGGAATCAACCCAAATGTCCAT
>NW_016846728.1:0-469 GCF_001698545.2 Rhinopithecus bieti | reverse complement strand
CGGCAAAAACAGAATTTTTGCTTGTGTAATTTCTGATAAAAATACACTAATAATGGATTAATGAAAATCGCTAAATATCCAATTATTCAGTAAAATAACCATATATTTAATCTTAAGGTTCTTAGGCAAACACCTGAAATTCACAGTCTATAAAATGGTTGAAAAGGAAATAACTTAAAATGACTATCGCAGTTTCATAAATAATCTAGGTAAACTATTAAGTAGGTATATGTAATGAGATAAATGATTTTAGACGAAACTTGTTGTAATTTAGAATCTAAAGTTATGGTAAACTAAATAACAGTTATGACATTAACTGGGTATTTTCCAATTTAAAAACTATGGAAGGCTAATCAGAAACTCAAAAGAATGCAACCAGTGTGTCTTTATCGACCTATAACCAGGAAGTCCCCTCCCCAATTCAAGTTGTCCCACCTTTAGAGACCCAACCAGTGTACATCTTACATAT
>NW_016846727.1:0-469 GCF_001698545.2 Rhinopithecus bieti | reverse complement strand
TGTCTCTGCCAGGCTTTGGTGTCAGGATGATGTTGGCCTCATAAATTGAGTTAGATAGGATTTCCTTTTTCTCTATTGATTAGAATAATTTCAGAAGGAATGGTACCAGTTCCTACTTGTACCTCTGGTAGAATTCGGCTGTGAATCTGTCTGGTCCTGGACTTTTTTGGTTGGTAGGCTGTTAACTATTGCCTCAATTTCAGAGCCTGTTATTGATCTATTCAGGGATTCAACTTCTTCCTGGTTTAGTCTTGGGATAGTGTATGTGTCCAGGAATGTATCCATTTTTTCTAGGTCTTCTAGTTTATTTGTGTAGAGGTGTTTATAGTATTCTCTGATAGTAGTTTGTATTTCTGTGGGGTTGTTGATTATATCCCTTTTACCATTTTTTATTGCGTCTATTTGATTCTTCTGTTTTTCTTATTTATTAGTCTTGCTACTGATCCATCAATTTTGTTGGTCTTTTCAA
>NW_016846726.1:0-2158 GCF_001698545.2 Rhinopithecus bieti | reverse complement strand
TTTCCGAATTAGTAACTTGCTTTAGGTAAATCCCCAAATTGAATTTCAATTTATGGTTCCATAAAACAGACAAATTTTCAATTGTTCTTTCTTCAAATGATTTTCAAACTATCCTGATTATTTACTTTTCCAAATAACTCAGAGGACTTGGAAAGTCTTCTTGGTGATATTATTGCTGGTGATTAATTCTTCCTCTTATTTTTTTTCGGAAATTATATCAGGGCAAGAGAAGGGAAATTATTTAGTTTATTCTGGCATAAAATTTGCATGCCTTTTAAAGAATTTTTTGTTCATTAATCATCAATAATAATTCATATAAGCATGGGAATGGGCCAACAACTTTCTATATTCCATGGTTACACAGCAGGAGATGAAGATATAATTGTTAAAAAATGGCTGACATGTAATGTGTTCTTCTTCACTTTGCATAATGTGGTCTGCAGTGAAGACCCAAGTTAACTCTGAGGACCTAAATCTCTCCCAGACTTCAGGCACAACCCATCTCACTCTGTGCAATAGAATGTTGCCAAGACAATCTTAACATTTCCCTCAGCTTGCCTAAACTTTAGACAACATTTTTCTGACTGTAGGTTCCTGACCTCTCTTTTCTTACAGTATTTACTTAAGAAAACCTGTAATAGTAAATTATTTCCCTGCATCTTTGAGATGTAGATCTTTTTCTACCCTTTTGTTAGTTTTACAATCCAGAAATGTCTGTCTCAAGATCCTGGGAGACATCCCTTTGACATGTAATTATCAAAGAAGATCGTGTCCCTATCTCCCAGTCTCTCTGGAAGGGCAAGAGCCAAACTTCAATAAGAGCCAATAGCAACAACAAATGACCTAATCACATTGATCAAGCTCCTTACTAATGTCCTTCAATACTTTTCCAATAGCACGTCTCAGTGCTTAAAAACTCACGTCTTGTTTTAATGGAATTGAGTTTTAGCTCTCTCTCCTCTTGCAATAGTCTTGAATAAAGTCTTCCTGCCCCATCCAACCCATATAATATAATTTTTCTTCTACAAAAGCAATAAGCCCACTGTGTCACCTTGGTCATGACGATGCCTATGAACATTTTAAGAACAACACTAGGCCCTAGAAATTTGGTTAGTCCATCTTATATAAACTTACTTAGATGATAGATTAATATAAACAAAATTTATAGGGGATTATTAAAATGTTACAAGTAGCATGAAAACTACTTGCACTAACTACAGAGTTCTCACGTGTAAATCAAGAGAAATGGGTGCATAAACTTTCTAAAAATTTAGTTTTATGCTGATGTAAATCTGATGTCTTTAAATTGCAATTATTTCTAAATGCATTTGGACTACATTAGCATAAAATAAAAATGTGGATTAAAGAAAGTTGAATGAGTTTTATTAATACAGACCTACTCAAAGTATGTCATTAAGCATTGGAAATCTGTGAACTATAGTTTGAAATATTTTAAAATGTATTTTCCAGAGAACAATTTTAACAAAGAATATTTCTGAGTTCTGAGGTTCCTTGGAATATGTTGATCAATAACACTGAGCATTGTTTCTTAAATCTCACTGATTATAAAAATTACATTACAGCTTTTTTTTTTCACATAGAGCTTCCCTGTGACATAATCATACAGAACCAAAGATAATCAGTCTATTTCTCTTGTCTTTTCGTTGTTTGTTTTTTAACTTATCAAAAGCCTTTGATGAAGTCAGTACACAATGGTTTGGCGTTTGAGAATCACCATGAAATAAACTTTTACATATTCAAATTCAAACATTTAGTGAAAATTTAGAGATTTTCTCTATTTTGAAAATTGTTTTATGAATTTGAGTCTTTCATTGTAATGTTGTACTTCCATCTTCCAATCACTTTATTACTACCTCAATATAAATCTAATTAGTTGATAAATAATTTATGTGCTTCTTTCTAAATATCTCCTTGAAGGGGTTGCTTGAATCAAACCCTCTATAATATTCTTTCTTTTCTCCTCAAATGTGAAGACAAATGTCTCAAAATGTCTCCTGGAAAACTGTTCTGTTTTGGATTTTGGTGCCAACATATTAGTATTTACACCTGTATTTGTTCAATAAGAGACTTATAATTATGTAATAATTATATAATTATTATGTTATAATTATGTAATAATCATATAATTAGTAAATTA
>NW_016846725.1:0-554 GCF_001698545.2 Rhinopithecus bieti | reverse complement strand
TTAGCCTTTGGAGTAGCTGAGATTCCAGGCATGCACCACCAAGCCCTGCTAATTTTTGTATTTTTAGTAGAGGAGGGGTTTCGCCATGCTGGCCAGGTTGGTCTCAAATGCCTGACCTCAGATGATCCACCCGCCTGAGCTTCCCAAAGTGCTGGGGTTACAGATGGGAACCACCACACCCGGTCCCAAGACAGCTCATTCTTGAAGAGAGTTCATCAGCATTAAACATGTAGTTATTCAAAATGAAGTCAGAAAATAAAGACTAATAGCCAGAATGAATGAGTCTACCCGCAGAGCAGGTTGGATTTTCAGGGGAGTTAAGTTAAAAGAGTCAGGCCAGGCTGGGTGCAGTGGCTCACGTGTATAATCCCATCACTTCGGGAGGCCGAGGGGGGAGAATCACTTTAACCCAGGAGTTTGAGACCAGCCTGGGAAATATGGCAAAAACCCCATCTCTACAAAAAATACAAAAATTAGCCAAGTGTGGTGGCATGCACCTTGTTCCTAGCTACATGGGAGGCTGAGGCAGGAGGATCTCTTGAACCCGGGAAGTC
>NW_016846724.1:0-469 GCF_001698545.2 Rhinopithecus bieti | reverse complement strand
CCAAAGTGCTGGGATTATAGGCTTGAGCCACCGCGCCCGGCCAAGTTTTGTATTTTTAATAGAGACGGGGTTTCACCATATTGGTCAGGCTGGTCTCAAACACCCGACCTCAGGTGATCTGCCCACCTCAGCCTCCTAAGTGCTGGGATTACAGGCGTGAGCCACCGCGCCCGGCCTGAGATAGGGTCTTGCTTTGTCACCCAGGCTGGAGTGCAGTGGCACAATCTCGGCTCACTGCAGCCTACACCTCCCGGGTTAAAGCCATTCTTGTGCCTCAGCCTCCCCAGTAGCTGGAACTATAGGCACGCGCCACTGCGCCCAGCTATTTACATGTTTAGTAGAGATGGGGTTTCGTCATGTTGGCAAGGCTGGTTTTGAACTCCTGGCCTCAAATGATCTTCCCGCCTCAGCCTCCCAAAGTGCTGGGATTATAGGGCGTGAGCTACCGCGCCCAGCCTCTATTTTTTTT
>NW_016846723.1:0-1415 GCF_001698545.2 Rhinopithecus bieti | reverse complement strand
CTGAGGACATCTTCCTTGTCACCATAGGCTTCAAAGAGATCGAAAATATTCCTTCTCAGATACCCCAAAACCGTGCTACCAAACTGATCCATGAAAAGAACCATGTAATGCTGTGAGAGGAATTAACACATAACAAAGCAGCTTCTCAGAAAGCTTCTTTCTAGTTTTATATTTGTATATTTCCTTTGTCACCATAAGATTCAATGCACTCCAAAATATCCCATTGTGGATTCCAAGAAAACAGTGTTAGCAAACTGCTCAATGAAAAGAAGAGTGTAACTCTGTGAGAGGAATTCACACATCACAAAGTGGTTTCTCTGAAAGCTTATTTTTGGTTTTTAACTGAGGATATATCCTTTGTCACCATAGTCTTCAATGTGCTCCCAAACATCCTATTGCAGATTCCACAAAACAGTGTTAGCAAACTGCTCTATGACGACAATGGTGTAACTAGTTGAGATGAATTCACACATCACAAAACAGTTTATCAGAAAGCATCTTTCTATTATTTAGCTGAGGATATTTCCTTTTTCTCTATAGACCTCAATGTGCTCCCAAATATCCCTTTGCAGATTCCACTAAAACAGTGTTAGCATACTGCTCCATGGAAAGAAAGTTATAAGTCTGAGATGAATTCACGTATCACAAATAACTTTCTCAGAATGCTTCTTTATAGTTTCTATCTAAGGATATTTCCTTTGTCAGCATGGACTTCAAACTGATCCAAATATCCCTTTTCAGATTCCCCAAAAACAGTGCTAACAAATTTCTCCATGAAAAGAATCATGTAACTCTGTGAGATGAATTCACAAATTAGAAAACCGTCTCTCAGTTTCTTCTTAGTTTTTGTCAGAGGATATTTCTTTTTTCACAGTAAGCTGCAATGCAATCCAAAATATCCCATTACAGATTCTGAGAAAACATTGTTAGCAAACTGCTCAATTAAAAGAATAGTGTACCTCTGTGAGATAAATTGACACATCACAAAGCCGTTTCTCAGAAAGCTTCCTTTCGATTTTATTTTGATGATATTTCCTTTGTCACTATAGGCTCCTGTGCACTCCCAGACATCCTATTGCAGATTTCACAAATAGAGTGATATCAAGTTGTTCTATGAAAAGAACAGTGTAACTCTGTGAGATTAATTCACACATGACAAAGCCGTTTCTCTGAAATGTTCTTTCTAGTTTTTATCTGAGGATATTTCCTATTTCCCTTTAGGCCACAATGTGCTACTAAATATCCCTATTCAAATCCCATGAAAACAGTGTTAGCAAACTGCTTCATGAAAAGAAATCTGTGCCTCTGTGAGATGAATTCCCACATCACAGAGAACTTTCTCAGAAAGTTTTTTCTAGTTTTATCTGAGGATATTTCCTTTGTCACCATAGTTTTCAATGTGATCTAAAATATTA
>NW_016846722.1:0-1103 GCF_001698545.2 Rhinopithecus bieti | reverse complement strand
TGGATCAATTTTAAAAGATACAATTAGACTCACTACATACTTCTTAGTAGGCACAATGGAAGCTGGAACAAAACAACTAGCGACCAAGAATTCTATTCAAGAATTCAAATATGAAGATGAAATAAAGTCATTTTCAACCCAATAAAAACTGATAGAATTTACTACCAACAGACTCTTACTAAAGGAAATTCTAAACAATGAATTTCAGGCAGAAGGATGTCAATCTTAGATATATGCTCTTATAACAAGGAACAGTGAAAAAAGAGATTGGTAGCTCTGTGGGTGAATGTGAGTAACAATCTGACTGTATAAAGAAACACTAATACTGTCTAATCTGGCCTGAGGGAAGAAAAAAAAAGAATGAAAACACCGGACTACAGAATATAAACGTGTATGTGTCGAGGTAAAGGGAGACAGCAGAGATTGAAGTTAATGCAATTTAAGGTCCTTGTATTCAGGTTTTTTTTTTTTTTTTTTTTTTTTTTGGCGGTGGCGGGGATGGAGTCTCGCTCTGCCACTCAGGCTAGAGTGCAGTGGTGCGATCTCAGCTCACTGCAACCTCAGCCTCAGCTTCCCAAGTAGCTGGGATTACAGGCACGTGCCACCACACCTAACTAATTTTTGTATTTTTAGTAGAGACGGGGTTTCAACATGTTGGCCAGGCTGGTCTTGAACTCCTGACCTCAGGTGATCGACCCTCCTGGATGGCCTCCCAAAGTGCTAGGATTACAGGCATGAGCCACTGCACCTGGCCAGGTCCTTGTATTCTTTAGGAGGATAGAAACTGTGATTGGTTTTTTTTTTTTTTCCAGACAGGGTCTCTGTCACCCAGGCTGAAGTGCAGCGGCATGATCTGGGCTCACTGCAACCTCTGCCTCCCAGGTTGAAGCAATTTTCCTGCCTCAGCCTCCCGAGTAACTGTGACTACAGGCACCTGCCAACACGCCCGGCTAATTTTTGTATTTTTAGTAGAGACGGGGTTTCACCAGGTTGGCCAGGCTGGTCTCGAACTCTTGACCTCAAGTAATCTACCCACCTCGGCCTTGTAAAGTGCTGGGATTACAGGTATGAGCCACCACCACGCCCGGCCTATGATTAACTTT
>NW_016846721.1:0-1417 GCF_001698545.2 Rhinopithecus bieti | reverse complement strand
AATTTGCAAGGAACTCAAACAAATCTACAACAACAACAGCAACAAGCAGCAAATAAACCCACTAAAATGAGCAAAGGGCACGAGTAGACATTTTCCTTTTTTTTGGGGGGGGGGTGGGGACGGAGTCTGGTGCTCTGTTCCCCAGGCTGGAGTGCAGTGGCGCGATCTCGGCTCACTGCAAGCTCCGCCTCCTGGGTTCATGCTATTCTCCTACCTCAGCCTCCCAAGTAGCTGGGACTACAGGCGCCCACCACCATGCCTAGCTAATTTTTTGTATTTTTAGTAGAGACAGAGTTTCACTGTGTTAGCCAGGACGGTCTCGATCCCCTGACCTCGTGATCCGCCCACCTTGGCTTCCCAAAGTGCTGGGATTACAGGCGTGAGCCACCGCGCCAGGCGACATTTTCAAAAGAACACATAGAAATGGATAATAAATATATAAACAATGCTCAACATCACTGACCATCAGGGAAATGCAAATTAAAACCGCAATAAGATATCATCTTCCACCAGTTGCAATGACTATTATTAAAAACTCAAAACTATCAGATGTCGGTGAGGATGGGAAATAAAGGCAACTCTTAGACACTGTTGATGAGGATGTGGATGAGTACAATCTCTATGGAGAATGGTATGGAGATTTCCCAGAAAACTAGAAATAGACCTGCCATTTGGTCCAGCAATCCCACTACTGGGTAACTACCCAAAGGAAAATAAACCATTATTTCAAAAGATACCCACACTTCTATGCTTACCATAAAACTATTCTCAGTAGCACATGTGTCAAACTGAGTGTCCGCCAACAGATGATTTTATAAAAGAATATAGCGTGTATGCACAATTCAATACTAGCCAGCCACAGTAAGGAATGAAACTGTCTTTTGCAGCAAGATGCATAGAATTGAGGTACCATATAATTAGTGAACTATCTCACGAACAGAATGTCACATGTCACACGTTATTACTTATAAGAGGGAAGTAAACAGTGTGTACACAAGGACATGTAGAGAGAAATTATAGACATTGGAGACTTAGAAGGATGGGAGGGGAGAAGGTGGGAGCATGATGAGACATGACATAATGGGCACAATATACAATAATTAAGAGTTGACCAATGATTTTAAAATTGAAATGTAACATATGATCAATAAATGAAATTGATATTAGTTGACTTCATTAAATTTAAAAACTTTTTCTACTCAAGTGACTATGAGAAAATGAATGCCAGGTTACAGATGAGAAACTGTTTGCAAGTCATATAACCAACAATGCAATTATAATAAGAACCCTCAGAACTCAACTGTGAATAAAAGGAAACAACCGATGGATAAATTAGACAAGGGTTTGTACAGACATTTCATCAAAGACGATGTGCAGACGACACAGAAGCAAATAACCAGGGTCTCAACAGGAATTT
>NW_016846720.1:0-1106 GCF_001698545.2 Rhinopithecus bieti | reverse complement strand
CTGTGTGTCAGGCACTTCTCTAAGTCCTTCACACCCATTTATTTATTCAGTCCTCACAACACAGGCTTTCAATAAATGATGGATGAATGCTGAACGAAAATATACTATGCTTTATTTTTTACGAATACCTCAGAGAAAAATAGAAAATATGTCTAGGAATATACTGACTCCACCTTGTAGAGATTAAAACATGAACATAAAGACTCAAAACTCTAACAATGATATGGGGAGAGCAGTGTTCATTTGGGTAAATTCTGAGTGATGCATCTTAATATAAAGATACTTTAGTCACTAAGTGTGATGTTTAATTTACTTTAAGTAGTTTTATTCAAGGTAAGATGCCCGGGAAAATTGACTAGATTCCAGTGATCATCACCCAAACGTTGTGCATTCTGTTGTAACTGTTACTTAAAGTGGTTCCAAGATTAGTTTGGAAAATTATCAATTAAATATATTTCAGTCAATAGACAGTATTTTTTTGTTTTTAACTGTTGGATTTCTCAGCAGTCCTAAGATGATGATGATAGGTATCTTGGAGCATGAAACTCTCTTTCACATATATTTTAAAAAAAGGAGAATAAGCCTCTGTTGATAATAAAATTCCACAAAATTCATCCCCAAAACTTGGGGATCTAGTACCACAGATGCTGGGCTATATCAATAATTATATCAGTAATTAATTCAGGATGGAGAGGAAGAAGAAGGGCAGCCACCCTTGTTTGTACTGCACTGTCACCAACTTTAGGTATTTTACCAATTTAACTTTTTTTTTTTTTACTTATTACTTATTTACTTATGAGTATTTACTTATTGGTATCAGAGACTTTGAGGCATCCATACTCATTATCTTTATGTTCAAGATAGAGTTCATTTATTAGCTAGTAATTTTATAAATGCCAACAATTAGATTAATCAGTGATTATCAAATTCCTATTTATATATTATAGAGACTTAAATAATGTGTAGAATTTACTTTTTCAAAGCTAATTATGGTAGCATCTGTTTGTCCTACATAATAAAACAAAAAAAAATTATTAAACAAATGATACCAAGGTTTTATGAAACTGTGATTAATTTTAGATTTATGCTTATATAAAGTATTACTT
>NW_016846719.1:0-470 GCF_001698545.2 Rhinopithecus bieti | reverse complement strand
CGACAGAGCGAGACTCCGTCTCAAAAAAAAAAAAAAAAAAAGAACCAAATGGCTTTAGCATCAGTAGACCTTGCAAGGCAACAGGCAGTCTCTAAAGTCTCCATTTGGACAGAGCCTGTGTTCAGCTCAGCCAAGAGACCAGCGGGTGAGTGCCCATGGTGGCCACACGGTCCACAGTGTGCTGGGCACGCCACGCACAGTCACACTTGCCTGTAGGGGCCGTGGTCCAGGAAGACACCTGAGAACGTTGGGACATCTGTGCTCTTAACATTTATTGATTAATATTTTCATTGGCCAGGCGCGGTGGCTCACGCCTGTCATCCCAGCACTTTGGGAGGCAGAGGAGGGGGTGGATTGCCTGAGGTCAGGAGTTCGAGGCCAGCCTGACCAACATACGAAACATACTAAACATACAAAATCGCTACTAAACATACAAAAATTAGCCGGGCGCGGTGGCGGGCGCCTGTAGT
>NW_016846718.1:0-1416 GCF_001698545.2 Rhinopithecus bieti | reverse complement strand
GATACTGAAGGGTTTTTACTGCTTATTATAAAATGCTGTTCTATTATCTACAATAATGCTTATTGCCTTAAAATTTACTTTACCTGATATCAGTATAGTTACGACAGGCTTCTTTTGGTTAATGTTTGAATTACTTATTATTTTTTTTTTTTTTACCCTTTTACTTTAGACTTTTGGTGCCCTTATATATTTTTTAAAATATTAACTCTTGTAAGAATAATAAAGTTAACTGTATTTTATTTTATTTTATTTTTTGTTTTTTGAGACAGAGTCTTGCTCTATCACCGAGGCTGGAGTGCAGTGGCACGATCTCAGGCAACTGCAACCTCCGCCTCCTGGGTTCAAGTGATTCTCATGCCTCAGCCTCCTGAGTAGCTGGGATTACAGGCGTGCACCACCACATCAGGCTAATTTTTGTATTTTTAGTAGAGACAGGTTTCACCATGTTGGCCAGGTGGTCTCGAACTCCCAGCCTCAGGTGATTTGCCCACCTCAGTCTCCCAAAGTGCTAGGATTAGAGGCGTGAGCCACCACGCTCAGCCAAGATATAATTTCCATACTTTTAAGTGTACAATTCAATGGTTTTTAGCCTATTCTCAAAGTTGTAACCACTATCTAATTTTAGGACATTTTCATTATCCCCCAAAGAAACCCATTATTGTCATCCAATTTCTCCCTCATCCCAAGACCCCAGAAAATATTAATTTACTTTCCGTCCCTATAGATTTGCCTATTCTGGATATTTCACATAAATAGAATTATACAAAATGTGGTCTTTTGTGTTTAGTTTCTTTAATTAGCATACTGCTTGTAAGGTTAATCCATCTTGTAGTATAGATCAGTCCTTAATTTTTTTATGTTGAAAACCATCCCATGTATGGCTCTAACATATGTGGCTTATCCATTCATTAACTGATGGACGTTTGGGTTGTTTCCACTTTTTGGTCATTATGAATAATACTGCCATGAACACTTACGTAAAGGTTTCATGTCAACATATGTTTTCGGTGTCTTTGAGTATATATCTAGGAGTAGGATTGCTGGGGTTATATGTTAAATTTATATTTAATACCTTGAGGAACTGCCAAGCTATTTGGCTCTTGTTTCTATTCCATTGAGGTATACATCTATCCTCATGTCGCTCACAATGTCTTAATTACTGTAGCTTTGTAATAAATTTTGAAATTTGAAAGAATGAGTCTTCTAACTTTTTTTGAGATTGTTTTGGTTGTTCTGAGTCTCTTGCATTTCTGTATAAATTTTATGATTAGTTTGTCAATTTCTGCAGAAAATCCAACTGGGAATTTGAAAGGTATTGCATTGAATTTATAGATCAATTTGGGGAGCATCACCATCTCAACAATAGGAGTTTTTCAAACCCATAAATATAAGATGTCTTTCCATTTATTTAGGTCT
>NW_016846717.1:0-991 GCF_001698545.2 Rhinopithecus bieti | reverse complement strand
TAGGCGCATGACGGATGGACGATAGGTACATGACAGACGGAGAGATGATAGATGATAGGTAGGTGATGGATAGGTAGATGACAGATGATGTGGATGATAAACATTAGGTGATAGAAAATTCGGTATTTGTGAATGCAGAGGGTGGGGGATCAGAGAGAAGCAAATGATAAGCCCAGTGAGGTGTTAATGACCGAATCCAGATAAAGGGTAAAAAGGAGTTACTTGTACTATTCTTATTCTTCTAATTTTTGTGTAGGTTTGAAATTATTTTCAAATAAAAAATTAAAACAACACAAAATTAACTTGTATCTCTCATTCCAGTGCTTTCCACTTGCTGGGGAACGCCGAGCTCTCCGGGGCTAGTCCCGCGCTGCACCGCGTGAGTCCCCCAGCGCTCCCCACCCGCCCCTGCGTTTGCGGAGAGAGAATGACTCCCCGTTCTGCAAACGCAGGACACAAAACCAGCCACCGAGCTGAAGCTAGGACCCGCCTATACCTCCGTCTGCGTTTTTCTCCAGCTTTCTGTCCAACCTGATTTCCTCTTTTGAGGCGGTGGGGGTCCCCACCAAAAGGCACTCTAATTTTCTCCGTTTTCAGACGCCCCAACGGAGCCCCACCGGCGACAAAGACGGCGCGCCCGCCCCGGACGGGTCGCTGGCCGCTTTCTTGGGCTTCTGCCGTTATTTAGAAAGGCGGGTACGGGCGGCGGCAAAGGCATCCGCCCCCTCCGAGCGCACACCTGGCCGGTCCTCCTCTCCCGGCCCGCGCCGGCCGCTCTTCCCCGTTCTCTCCACTCGGAGCCGGGCGCGCACGGAGCACCCCGTTCCCAGCCCCTCCGCCCACAGACTCAGCGAGGCGCGGCCGGGAGCGGAGCGCGGGGCAGAGAAGAGGGGAGGGGACGGCGAGAGGCTGGGGGTCGCGGAGACCAGAGGGAGCGCGCGGGAGGGACAGAGAGCCCAGGGGCGAGGAGAGGGCGCGCGGCGCAGGGGAG
>NW_016846716.1:0-716 GCF_001698545.2 Rhinopithecus bieti | reverse complement strand
CTTATTTTCTGTGAACACTTGATATAATTATAGTTTTGTCATTCATTAGAGTACCAGGAATTTACCATGTTGATAAGGATTAAATATAAATACTTTTTTACATTGATATATTTTTACTTAAAAAAACAAAATGAAATCATTGTATTTTATAACTTGCTTTTCTTTAACAATATACTATAGGATTTTTCTTTTATGCTGTTCTATTTTCTTTTAATAATTATGAATGGCTGCATAGATTCTCATCAATGAAACCATAGCTTATTAAGGCATCCACTCTATATATCATTAAACTGCATTTAACTCTATTTTTATTCCTAATCAATAAAATCACAATTAATAACTTTGAGTTTAAATCTTGGGCATATTTTAATTTTGTTTTAATCTATATTTCTCTAAGTCCAATCAGAAGATCTACCGATATGACCATTATTTTCTTTCTTTTCTTTTCCTTTCCTTTTTCTTTTCTTTCTTTTTTTCCTTCCTTCTTTCTTTCGTTTTTTATTTTATTTTATTTTTTACTATTATACTTTAAGTTCTAGGGTACATGTGCACAACGTGCAGCGTTGTTACATATGTCTACATGTGTCATGTTGGTGTGCTGCACCCATTAACTCCTCATTTACATTAGGTATATCTGCTAATGCTATCCCTCCCCATTCCCGCCACCCCACAACAGGCCCCAGTGTATGATGTTCCCCACCTTTTGTACAAGTGTT
>NW_016846715.1:0-1010 GCF_001698545.2 Rhinopithecus bieti | reverse complement strand
AAATGAAACTGTCCTTCCTACCTTTTTTGTGCAAGTATTCTCAGTTTTTTTCTTCAACTGTGTTGCTCTAGCTTCTTAAGTGGACTCTTGTGCTCTTTTGGAGCTATTTTATTCATGAATGACTGTCAAGTTGTTGTTGTTGCTGTTTCGGAGGAAAAAAAGCTGGGACTCCTACTCCGCTATCTTGTTGATGCCACTTTTCCTGCCAGTAACTGCAAAGTTTTTTGTTGAGAAGTGGTAAGGATGGAATTGCCAATTTGAGATGTGGAAAACTAACAGGAGCCAAATTGGGTGCATAAGAAGAACAGCAAGAACTCAGCTTTAGACATATTAAATTTGCGTAGACATGTGGATAATTGAATCTGAGGTTGGTTAATGCTGGAGGTGTACACATTTTGAAGTTATCATCCCCCAGATATTATATAAAGTCACACAAAAGAAATGTATGTATATTAAAAGAGAAATGGTCCAAGACGTGTGTCTTGTGTCATTTATAATGTTGGATAGTAAGTTAAGGAAATGTTTAACATTGTGGATGTTGCCAGTTTTCCAACATGGTGTGACCATTTCCACTCCCACCTGCAGTGTTTGAAATTTCTAGTTCCTCGAGATTCTTGGTATTTATATCCTGCAACTCACTTTTAACTTATTGTAAAATTCTATTTGGAACTACTTGTTTATAACTGTAACATGTAATATACATATCTAAGAGTTCAAGCTGGGCACAGTGGCTTACCCCTGTAATCCCAGCATTTTGGGAGGTCGAGGTGGGTGGATCTCCTGGGGTCAGGAGTTTGAGAACAGCCTGGCCAACACGGTGAAACCCTGTCTCTACTGAAAAAGAAAAAAATACAAAAAATTAGCTGGGCGTGATGGTGGGTGCCTGTAATCCCAGCTTCTTGGGAGGCTGAGGCAGGAGAATCACTTGCACCCAGGAGGTGGAGGTTGCCATGAGCTGAGATTGCACCACTGCACTCCAGCCTGGGAAACAAGAGTGAAACTCTGTCTCA
>NW_016846714.1:0-1009 GCF_001698545.2 Rhinopithecus bieti | reverse complement strand
CAGCCTCCCAAAGTGCTGGAATTATAGGCATGAGCCACCGCGCCCGTCCTGCACCCTGGTTTTTGTTTCCTCTCCAGAGCTTACCACCTTTTTTGGTGCAAGGTGCCTTAACAGAGTTGTCTCCAGAAGCCTAAGTTCCAGGGAAATGACTCAACTCACCCGCCCAGCAGCCGCCTCCTAGGGTCCTCTGCCCAGAGATGGAGAGTGGGGGTGGGGGCCCATTTGAGCTACTTCCTGGGCCAGCTTCTCTTGTCTGGGCATCACCCCCCGAATGCCTGCCCCAGCAGGCTGGGTGCTGGCCCCACAATTGCATTAGAGGTCTGGCCTGAGATGAAACTTGTTTTTTTTTTTTTTTTTTTTTTTTGAGACGGAGTCTCGCTCTGTCGCCCAGGCTGGAGTGCAGTGGCCGGATCTCAGCTCACTGCAAGCTCTGCCTCCCGGGTTTACGCCATTCTCCCGCCTCAGCCTCCCGAGTAGCTGGGACTACAGGCGCCCGCCACCTTCGGCTAGTTTTTTGTATTTTAGTAGAGACGGGGTTTCACCGTGTTAGCCAGGATGGTCTCGATCTCCTGACCTCGTGATCCGCCCGTCTCGGCCTCCCAAAGTGCTGGGATTACAGGCTTGAGCCACCGCGCCTGGCCTTTTTTTTTTTTTTTTTTAGAAGGAGTCTCGCTCTGTCACCCAGGCTGGAGTGCAGTGGTGCGATCTTGGCTCAGTGCAAACTCCGACTCCCGGGTTCAAGCGATTCTTCTGCCTCAGTCCCCTGAGTTGCTGGGATAGTTGCTGCAGACAGTAGCCCGCCACCACGCCTGGCTAACTTTTGTATTTTTAGTAGAGATGGGTTTCTCCATATTGACCAGGCTAGTCTTGAACTCCTGACCTTGTAATCTGCCCACTTAGGCCTCCCAAAGTTCTGGGGATTACAGGCGTGAGCCACCGCGCCCAGCTGAAGCTTCTCTTTTATTTGGGGCACAGCATGTGGAAAAAATGATGCTGTGGCATTTGCTGG
>NW_016846713.1:0-987 GCF_001698545.2 Rhinopithecus bieti | reverse complement strand
AGAATATTTATGTATTCTATAAATAAAAATTATATTCATGATTCTATATATAAATATGCAACATTAAAATATATTACTATATATTATAGACTACATACAAATAAAATGCTTATATATTTGGTATGCAAATAATGCTTTGAGCAATAAACCAGATGTATGTTATTAATATAAATTAGAAAAAGGTATATTTTATATATTGTATATATAAATAAAACATATACTATTTTAGGTTAGGTTCATATACTATTTGTTTTGTTTTGTTTTGTTTTTTTACCAAGGATGAGAGAGGGAAGGATTCCAACTTTGTATTGCATTTTTGGGGGAACCAGCGCCCAATATTTCAACATAGGTTCTTTTCTATTTTCCCTAAGTGTCAGCCGGTCTGAGAAATAAAGAGAAAGAGTACAAAAGAGAGAAATTTCACAGCTGGGTCTCTGGGGGTGACATCACCTATTGGCAGCTTCCGTGATGCCCACTTGAGTCACAAAACCAGCAAGTTTTTATTAGAGATTTCAAAAGGGGAGGTGTGTATAAACAGGGACTGGGTCACAGAGATCACATGCTTCATAGGGCAATAAAAGATCACAAGGCAGAAGGGCAGAGTGAGATCACAAGGCCAGGGTGAAATTAGAATTACTAATGAGGTTCCATGTCCCACTGTGCATGCATTGTCATTGATAAACATCTTAACAGGAAACAGGGTTTGAGAGCAGACAACCGGTGTGACTAGAATTCGCCAGGCTGGAATTTCCAAATCCTAGCAAGCCTGAGGGTGCTGCAGGAGACCAGGGTGTATTTCATCCCTTATCTTCAACTGTATAAGACAGACACTCCCAGAGCAGCCATTTTAGAGACCTCACCCTGGGAATGTATTCTTTTCCCAGGGCTATTCCTTGCTGAGAAAAAGAATTCAGCTATATTTCTCCTATTCACGTTTGCAGGAAGAGAAATATGACTCTGTTCTGCCTGGCCCCACAGGCAGTCAGG
>NW_016846712.1:0-220 GCF_001698545.2 Rhinopithecus bieti | reverse complement strand
ACTAAAATTGTGTCATTTTACACCACTAAACTTCTGATAATGTGTTACAGCACTGTTATAGTAGGTAGCTAGACAGACATGAACAGAGCAGGAGAGGGCTCCCCCTCTGACTGCCCCCCATACCAGGAATGTCAGACGGCTATCAGGTGATGGTCAGGCAGTTAACTCTCTCTAAGTCACAGCCAGTGCCAGGGAAAGGTAATCTCCTAATAAACAGAAA
>NW_016846711.1:0-718 GCF_001698545.2 Rhinopithecus bieti | reverse complement strand
AAAAAAGGATGAGTTTAGTCCTTTGTAGGGTCATGGATGAAGCTGGAAACCATCATTCTGAGGAAGCTATCGCGAGGACAGAAAACCAAACACCGCATGTTTTCACTCATTGGTGGGAACTGAACAGTGAAAACACTTGGACACAGGAAGGGGAACATCACACACCAGGGCCTGTCATGTGGTGGGGGAAGGGGGGAGGGGTAGCATTAGGAGATATACCTAATGTAAATGACTAGTTAATGGATGCAGCACACCAACATGGCACATGTATACATATGTAACAAACCTGCACGTTGTGTACATGTACCCTAGAATTTAAATTATAATTTAAAAAAGACAATGAAAATAATATATGACAATGAAAAAAAAAAAAAAAGATGACAACTGTTCCTGCTATGGTTTGAATGTAGGTATCCCTCCAAAATTTGTATGCTGGAATTCAACAAGGTACTCTCCTCTCGACCTTATTTATGGGGGATATGTTTCAAGACTACCAGTGGATGCCTGAAACTGCAGATAGTACCAAACCGTATATGATGACAATGCTCTTGAGCGCCCAGGATTAGATCTCCTCACTGCTTTACTAGGAGTATTGCATCAGAGTACAAAGCTTGGAAGTCAGAAAATAAGTAGTATGGAAGGGAGGGTTGGAAAAAGCAGAGGCTTCTTTGTGGCATATCAGAATTTCCAGGATCACTACTCTTGCATTTTGGGGTGA
>NW_016846710.1:0-718 GCF_001698545.2 Rhinopithecus bieti | reverse complement strand
CAGCATAGTACTGGCACCAAAACAGAGATATAGACCAATGGAATAGCACAGAGGCCTCAAACATAATGCCACACATCTACAACCATCTGACCTTTGACAAACCTGAGAAAAAAAGGCAATGGGGAAAGGATTCCCTATTTAATAAATGATGTTGGGAAAACAGGCTAACCATATGCTGGAAACTGAAACTGGACCACTTACTTATATCTTATACAAAAATTAACTCAAGATGGATTAAAGACTTAAACATAAGATGTACAACCATTAAAAACCCTAGAAGAATACCTGGGCAATACCATTTAGGACATAGGCATGGGCAAAGACTACACTACTAAAACACCAAAAGCAATGGCAACATAAGCCAAAATTGACAAACGGGATCTAATTAAATTAAAGAGCTTCTGCACAGCAAAAGAAACTATCAACAGAGTGAATAGGCAACCTACAGAATGGGAGAAAATTTTTGAAATCTATCCATCTGACAACGGGCTAATATCCAGAATCTTCAAGGAACTTAAGCAAATTTACAAGAAAATAACGAACAACCCCATCAAAAAGTGGGCAAAAGATATAAACAGACACTTCTCAAAAGAAGACATTTGAAAGACATGTGAAAAAAAGCTCATCATCACTGGTCGTTAGAGAAATGCAAATCAAAACTATAATAGGATACCATCTCATGCCAGTTAGAATGGTGATCATTAAAAGTCAGGAAACA
>NW_016846709.1:0-292 GCF_001698545.2 Rhinopithecus bieti | reverse complement strand
GGAGGGAAGGAGAGAGGGAGGGAAAGAGGGAAGGAGAGAAGGAGGGAAGGAGGGAGGGAAAAGGAGAGGAAAGGGAAGGAAAAAGAAAAATAAAGGAAACAAAAGAAGCCCGACATGGTGGCTCACATCTGTAATCCCAACATTTTGAGAGGCTGAGGCAGGAGGATTGCTTGAGTCCAAGAGTTTAAGACTGGCCTGGACAGCATAATGAGACTTATTCTTTCAAAAAGAAAAAATTTAGTATGCACTTGTAGTCCCAGCTACTCAGGGGACTGAGGAAGGAAGATTGCTT
>NW_016846708.1:0-872 GCF_001698545.2 Rhinopithecus bieti | reverse complement strand
TGATGGCAGGCACCTGTAATCCCAGGTACTCAGGAGGCTTGAGATATATATATATATATATATAATGAGTTTATATTGATGCTTCCAATTCATATTTTGGACTAAATGCCTTTTATTTAGCCTGATTAATTTGATACCTGCATTTTTATTTTCCCACACTGAAAATCCAGATTCTCACCACCAACAACACATTCACTCATTTGCTTATTCCACAATACATACACATTAATCTCGGAAGAACACATCAACAGTATCTTAAGTGATAAGGTTATGGGAAACAGTTTAACATTTTTTTTCCCAGTCCCTTTTCATTTTGGTATATTCTACTAGGGATGTGCCATTAAATTACTGAGCTAAAATACTTTCTTTCTGATTGGTTATGCCAGTAACCTGAAGTGTTTGATTTCTAGGGATTTTTTTTTTTTTTGAGTGTAGAAAGTATTTACTTTAAAAATTAGCTACAACAATAAAAACAACATCTCACTATAAGATTGTGCATTATAACTGCAACTATTAATAGAACCACTGTGCAATTAGAAAATACCTGAAATAGGGCCGGGCGCAGTGGCTCATGCCTGTAATCCTAGCACTTTGGGAGGCTGAGGAGGGTGGATTGCCTGAGCTCAGGAGTTCGAGACCAGCGTGGGCAACACGGTGAAACCCCATCTCTACTAAAAAACAAAAAATTGGTGGGGCTTGGTGGCGTGTGCCTGTAATCCCAGCTACTCAGGAGGCTGAGACAGCCGACTCGTTTGAATCTGGGAGGTGGAGGTTGCAGTGAGCTGAGATTGAGCCATTGCACTCTAGCCTGGGTGACAGAGTGAGACACCATCTCAAAAATAAATAAATAAATAAATAAATAAATAAATAAA
>NW_016846707.1:0-1010 GCF_001698545.2 Rhinopithecus bieti | reverse complement strand
GAAACAGAACAGAGCAGGGAGTTTCACAATGTTCTTTTATACAATGCTGGGAATCTATGGATAACATCAGTTTCTGAGTCATGAGTTGATTTTTAACTACTAGGTTTAGGCCAGGCAGGCCCAGGCCCAGTTTTGGGCCTGGCGCCGGGCTTCCTGTCTTTGGTTTCACTTCCTTGTTTTTCTTAAAACAGGTACTGAGTATAAAACAATATGAGAGGGTCTCTCTCTTCCCTCACTGTGAAGAGAAGTGGTGGTTCAAGGAAAGGAACAACTGTACAGAGACAATGCTACAAGCTGAGTCTGGAAGGATAAGTAGGAATAATAGAAAACAAGTTATTTTTTTCTCCTTATCAATGAGGGGTAGTATAAAACAGCAAACCTTCATAATTGACTCAAATGTAATCCCCCAAACCTTAAACCCACCCACCACCCCTCTCAATGTCAAGGCATCAACATTTATAACAAAGAAAGGTATCAACCAACTGAGTTCTGCCACTTTTGAATGTTACCTACAGAGTCACTAGTAAGGTTAACAAACTCTCATCACAGTGAGGTAAGAGGGTCAACCTAATAATAACTTTCTGATTTGCTATGGTGGAGCAATGATAAGTAGCCAATTGCCTGACTTTAAGTTTTCTTAATTATCTAACTTTAACATCAACAAAATATTTATATGTAAGAACACAATAGCAAATGGAATAAATTCTTAGAGTTAGGAGTGTATCTGCAAACAATCAGGTATGAACAAACCTCTACTCCACCATAAGGGATACAGAAATAAAAGACATGACCTTTCTGTCAAAGAAGCAGAAACCTAATTGCAATGCCTGGAGTGTTTTAAATGGCTAACTATAATTTTTAAAATCTCTTTTCTATAATCCTGACATGACAAATATTTAACATTTAAATGAGAAAAGAATAAGGACAATGCTATGCTTTATTGCTCAGTAAATGTATGCTTTCTTCATTTTTCACTGCAGTCTACAAATAAGTATAAAACTTTTCTCATT
>NW_016846706.1:0-634 GCF_001698545.2 Rhinopithecus bieti | reverse complement strand
CCTCCTTTCCCCTCCCTCTTACTGTTTTTGAAACAGTGTCTCGTTCTGTCATCCAGACTGAAGCTCAGTGGCATGATCATAGCTCACTCTAGCCTCAACCTCCTGGGCTCAAGTAATCCTCCCACCTCAGCCTCCCAAGTAGCTGGGACTACAGGTGCACACCAACACGCCTGGCTACTTTTTAAAAAAAAAAAATATATATATTTTTTGTAGAGCCAGGCCTCACTGTGTGGCCCAGACTAGTCTTGATCTCTTGGCCTCAAGCAATCCTCCTGCCTTGGCCTCTCAAAGTGCTGGGAATGAGCCACTGTACCAGGCCTCAAAGACCTCATTCTTTCTAAGACCTTTTATTTTTTCCTAAGGCTAATCCCTTTATGTGTTCTTATCAGTCCTTTCCAGCCTTTTTTATAATGTTGGGCCATTGCTCATCCTTTATTGTCTGACATCTTCAATTTTTGCCTTTCGTTCTTCCAACAGCTTCTTTCCTTCAGTCTCTTCATCTTTGAAAACCTGACTCTGACCCTCCATGACTGCTTCTTCCCCGAGGCTTTCTTCCTCTGTACCTGGTATGTAGGACTTCTGTTAGAACATCTATTTCATTTTTTGGCCACTTTTTAATATTTTGTCTTTACTC
>NW_016846705.1:0-240 GCF_001698545.2 Rhinopithecus bieti | reverse complement strand
CATGGTGGTTTGCTTCACCTATCAATCCGTCATCTAGGTTTTAAGCCCCTCATGCATTAGCTATTTGTCCTAATGCTCCTTGTTCCCTTGCCCCCCAGCCCCCGACAGGCCCCAGTGTGTGTTGTTCCTCTCCCTGTGTCCATGTGTTCTCATTGTTCAGCTCCCACTTATGAGTGACAACAGGCAGTGTGTGGTTTTTTGTTCCTGTGTTAGCTTGCTGAGGATGATGGCTTCCAGTTT
>NW_016846704.1:0-468 GCF_001698545.2 Rhinopithecus bieti | reverse complement strand
AAATCCAACAATTTCAGGAACAAAATTTAACGATTGTCATTATCTTCCATAAGAGCAACTGTCTCTACCACAGACTCTAACTTTTAGCCCCTCCAATTTCCTTATAGTTTCCCAAATTCAGAATGCAACTGTTTAGGAAAAAATGGAATGGAATTCTGAATTTTTGTTATGTGTGCTTAGATCATAGTAATGATTTGTTTAAAATCCCAATATGAAGATAAGCTAGTATTTATGGAATACTTACTACTTGTCAATTATTGTGCTAAGTGATATACATATATTAATTAGGTCATTTAACCCTTATAGTTTCTCCCTAACATAGATGATATTAATCCCATTTTACTGATGAGAAATCTGTGATTCAGAGACATTAAGTAACTTGCTCAAGGTCACACAGCTAAGTGGGAATTTCTCTGGATCTTTCTGACTCCAAAGCCCAAATTCTTTTTTTTTTTTTTTGAGACGGAG
>NW_016846703.1:0-467 GCF_001698545.2 Rhinopithecus bieti | reverse complement strand
TGGATAAATTCCTGGACACATACACCCTCCCAAGACAACCAGGAAAAAGTCAGATTCCTGAATAGACCAATAACAAGTTCTGAAATTGAGATAGTAATTAATAGCCTACAAACCACAAAAAGCCCAGGACCAGACAGATTCATAGCCAAATTCCACCAGAGGTACAAAGAGGAGCTGGTACCATTCCTTCTGAAACTATTCCAAACAATAGAAAAGAGGGACTCCTCCCTAACTCATTTTATGAGGCCAGCATCATCCTGATACCAAAACCTGGCAGAAACACAACAACAAAGAAAGAAAATTTCAGGCCAATATCCCTGACGAACATTGATGTGAGAATCTTCAATAAAATACTGGCAAATTGAATCCAGCAGCACATCAAAAGATTATCCACCACGATCAAGTGAGCTTCATCGCTGGGATGCAAGGTTGGTTCAACATAAGCAAATCAATAAACATAATACCTT
>NW_016846702.1:0-552 GCF_001698545.2 Rhinopithecus bieti | reverse complement strand
TAGCTCACGCCTGTAATCCCAGCACTTGGGGAGGCTGAGGCGAGTGGACTGCTGAAATCCAGGAGTTCAAGACCAGCCTGGCCAACATGGTGAAACTCCGTCTCTACTAGAAATACAAAATGTAACTGGGTGTGGGGGCATGTACCTATAGTCTCAGCTACCCAGCAGGCTGAGGTGAAATGATCGCTCGAGCCCAGGAGGTTGAGGCTGCAAGTGAGTCATGATCATGCCACTGCATGCCAGCCTGGGTGACAGAGCAAGAGCCTCTCTTGAAAAAATAAATAAATATATAATAAAGTAATAATAAATAAATAAATATTGATTCCATCACTTGTTAGTTCAGTCATTTTAACTTTTGCAAGCCTGTTTTCTCATCTGCAGAGTGGTGATAATATTGTATCTACCTCATCGTGTTGTATGAGGATTAATACACATAAAGGCTGTAGTACGTCCTCTGGACGGTCTCGCTGTCATTACTGCTGCTATTGCAGCCCTGCAGGCAAACAGAGCAAGGGGTTGAGAAGACATGGGGTACACTGGCAAGACCTCGAG
>NW_016846701.1:0-778 GCF_001698545.2 Rhinopithecus bieti | reverse complement strand
AAAAAAAAAGAGTCACACACAATCTTAAAATCTTTCCATCTTAGACAATTCTTTCCAAGTATTTCTTTTGTGCTTTCTAACCTATAAAAGATAACGGGATATGTTTTATAGACTGGATTTTATCTCACCCCCTTTCCCTCTCCCAACTGCCCTCAGTTTAATAGTTGTCAGTTTTACCTCAGTGTTGAATTTAATTATATAGGAACAAAATATTCCTCAGTAAATTAGCTTGCTAAATATTCTGTCACATTTACTTCCCGTTTGAGAAATGGCTTAATTACAGAAATCTACCTGCGTCTAGGAACTTTTTTTAACCCTTTTTTTTTGACTGCCATTCCAGCTTAACTGTAAGCAGAGATTTTATTTGTGCAGTAATTTTATTTGTGTTCTAAATTAGTTTGGCCAATTTCTTATTTCTTTAGTAACACCCTGCTTTATTTTCCTCTCACTTTGACCCCCTGAAGAAAACGAAGGACCAGGCAGTGCTGGAGAATCTGTTAAATTTATTAGCATAAATGCTTAGACAAAACGAGATATAAATCATTCAGATGTATTAAGCCATAAAGTATCCCAATGAAGTCAGTCCCTTGCCAGGGTCCTGGTGTATAAATGTTCATATAAAACAAGGTATCAGTATTATCTTTCAAACTGAATATATGTTGTAAAAGTATCCAAGGTTGAGTTAGGAATATGGGGGGAGGGTTCAGCAGGACAGGAAGGAGATATTCTTTTTTTTTTTTTATACTTTAAGTTCTAGGGTACATGTGCATAACGTGCA
>NW_016846699.1:0-239 GCF_001698545.2 Rhinopithecus bieti | reverse complement strand
TGCTGGGTGGAGTGCTCTGCAGGTGCGGTTGCTGGGTGGAGTGCTCTGTGGTTGCTGGGTGGAGTGCTCTGCAGGTGCAGTTGCTGGATGGAGTGCTCTGCAGGTGCGGTTGCTGGGTGGAGTGCTCTGTGGTTGCTGGATGGAGTGCTCTACAGGTGCGGTTGCTGGGTGGAGTGCTCTGCAGATGCGGTTGCTGGGTGGAGTGCTCTGCCAGTGCGGTTGCTGGGTGGAGTGCTCTG
>NW_016846698.1:0-388 GCF_001698545.2 Rhinopithecus bieti | reverse complement strand
CTAAATATACAACATGTCATCTGCAAACAGGGACAATTTGACTTCCTCATTTCCTAATCGAATATCCTTTATTTCTTTCTCTTGCCTGATTGCCCTGGCCAGAACTTCTAACACTATGTTGAATAGGAGTGGTGAGAGAGGGCATCCTTGTCTTGTGCGGGTTTTCAAAGGGATTGCTTCCCATTTTTGCCCATTCACTATGATATTGGCTGTGGGTTTGTCATAAATAGCTCTTATCATTTTGAGATACATTCCATCAATACCTAGTTTATTGAGAGTTTTTTAAAGCATGAAGTGCTGTTGAATTTTGTCAAAGGCCTTTTCTGCATCTATTCTGCATCAATAATCATGTCCTTTTGTCACTGGTTCTGTTTATGTGATGGGTTAC
>NW_016846697.1:0-657 GCF_001698545.2 Rhinopithecus bieti | reverse complement strand
AAAAAAAAAAAAAAAAAAAAAAAAAAAAAAAAAAAAAAAGAAGCAGAAGCAGAAGCAGAAGCAGAAGCAGAAGCAGAAGAAGAAGAAGAAGAAGAAGAAGAAGAAGAAGAAGAAGAAGAAAAGAAGAAGAAGAAGAAAACATATAAAGGAGTTCTGATGTGTCTAGCAGCAGAAACTGTACAGGTCACGAGGAAGTGGGATGACAACGTCAAAGTGCTGATGAAAAAAAAGTCTTTCAACCAAGAATATTAAATTAATCAAAGTTATCCTTCAAACACAAACTAGAAATAAAGACTTTCCTAGACAAACAAAACCTGAGAAATTTGTCAACACCAGACTTGCCTTAAAAGACATGCCAACAGGAGGCCAGGCATAGTGGCTCACACCTGTAATCCCAGCACTTTGGGAGGCTGAGGTAGGTAGATCACGAGGTCAAGAGATCAAAACCATCTTGGCCAAAATGGTGAAACCCCGTCTCTACTAAAAACAAAAAAAAAAAAAAAAAAAAAAATTAGCTGGGCATGGTGGTGTGCCTCTGTAGTTCCAGCTACTCGGGAGGCTGAGGCAGGAGAATTGCTGTAACCTGGGTGGCAGAGGTTGCAGTGAGCCAAGATCGCACCACTGCACTCCAGCCTGAAGACAGAGTGAGACTCCATC
>NW_016846696.1:0-2164 GCF_001698545.2 Rhinopithecus bieti | reverse complement strand
TTAAATCTAACACTGAAGAAAGCATTTATCTTCAACAATGGGGAACTATAATCATGGACAATATCCAAATTATAGGAGTAGACATGAAGGAGAATGAAGAAACAGGAAGTTTAGGAAAATATTTGTGATTTTTGTAGGACAATGTGAATTTTGTGAGTTTAAACTATCCATAGGGCTAATTACACATGAGATTGGTCTTAAGACAGCAGCAATGAGAAATACAACATTTAACTTTCAAACTGGCAATGAAACGTCTTACGTCTAGTTGAGACAGAGATATGAAAAGAAAAGAAAGACACATGCCACTTATCACATTTAACTGGTCAAACAAGGTCCCCTAGTCAAGTCTGATATTAATGGAGAAAGGAAGTATAATCCTCATACAGTAAGGGGCAGCAAATGCTTTGAACAATAATGCAATACATGATAACCAGTAAAAAATAGAATGAGATATATTCTACAATAACAGTTTTGTATATTAAAAATACTTGCACATAAAATATAAAGCACATTTTTCAGGAAAACAAACAAAAGTGTATGTAACACATTATAACTATTTCCTATGAATGGGAAAGAAGATTGGAAATGTAAAATAAAAAATTAAAATGGAGACAAAATTTTAAAACTGAAATTAACATAAATTTCTCCAGAAAAACATTATTAAGGGAACATATTACAGGAATTTGTTGGTTTGGTTATCAGGTAAAGTTACCATGAAAACAGTTTGTCATTTTTTTCTCTAGAGAGATTATAAAGTATATTAAATAAAGAGGGCTGGGTGTGGTGACTCACGCCTGTAATCCCAGCACTTTGGAGGCCAAGGCAAGCGAATCACCTGAGGTCGGGAGTTCAAGACCAGCCTGACCAACATGGAGAAACCCCGTCTCTATTAAAAATACAAAATTAGCCAGACGTGGTGGCACATGCCTGTAATCCCAGCTACTCGGGAAGCTGAGGCAGGAGAATCACTTGAACCCAGGACGTGGAGGTTGTGGTGAGCCAAAATCGCATCATTGCACTGCAGCCTAGACAAAAAGAGTGAAACTCTGTCTCAAATAAATAAATAAATAAATAAATAAATAAATAAATAAATAGAAATAATGCTGCTCCGAGGACTACTTCCCTTCAGAAGTAGAAATTGGAAACTACTAAAGAGCTTGAGCTAAAGGAAGGTAAGTAGATTATTTGTGGAAGGTTTGTGGTCTTAGAAGCGGGTCTCAATAATCATGGGAATGCAGGTATCTGGGATTCTAATCGCAATTCTTTGGATACATACACAGAAGTAGTTTCACTGGATCATATGGTACTTCCATTTTTAAAAAATTCCTGGGACTCGCCATACTATTTTCCATAGTGGCTAAACCATTTTACATTCCCACCAACAGTGTACAAGGGTTCTATTTTTTCTACATCTTTGCCAACAGCTACCTTTTTTTTCATATATATGATAGCCAGCCTAAGAGGTCTGAGGTGATAGTTCATTGTGATTTTGATTTTCATTTTCCTGATGACTAATGATGTTGAGTGTCTTGTCATATACTTGTTGGCCATTTGTATGTCTTCTTTGAAGAAATATCTATTCAAGTAATTTGCCCAATAGCCAAGATATGGAAACAACCTAAATGCCCATCAATAGATAATTAAAGCAAATGTGACATATACATACAATGGAATAATATTCAGCCTTAAAAAAGGAATTAAATCCTGCCATATGTGACAATATGAATGGACCTGGAGAACATTATACTGAGTAAAATGAAGCAGTTACGGAAAGACAAGACTGCATAATTCTACTTACATGAGGCATCTAAAATAGTCAAATTCATAGAAACAGAGAGTAGAATGGTGGTTGCCAGGAGCCCGGGGAATTGGGAAATGGGAAGTTGTTCCTCAATGAGTATACAGTTTCATTTATACAAGACGAGTAAGTTCTAGAGATCTACTGTATGACATTGTGCCCACAGTTAACAATACTCTATTGTAAACTTAAAAGTTTTAAAGGAGGATAGATTTCATGTTAAGCGTCCTTACCACAATAATGAAAAAGAGAACGAAGCCTCTACATATAGGAAGGGAAAATGAATACATATATGCTTGGCACAAGAGAAAAGTATTATTATGTTAGAGATGTTTGGTGAGGATCTAGTATATTTAACCAAGAACA
>NW_016846695.1:0-461 GCF_001698545.2 Rhinopithecus bieti | reverse complement strand
CACCACACACATACACACACACCACACACATACACACACACACACCACACACCACACAATACACACACCACACACATACCACATACCACATACACACACACACACCACACACATACACACACACCACACACATACACACACACACACCACACACCACACAATACACACACCACACACATACACACACACCACATACCACACAATACACACACCACACACATACACACACACCACATACCACATACACACACACACCACACAATACACACACCACACACATACACACACACCACATACCCCATACACACACACACACCACACAATACACACACCACACACATACACACACACCACACACATACACACACACACACCATACCACACAACACACACACCACACACATACACACACACACACATACCACATACACACACACACCACACAATACACACACCACACA
>NW_016846694.1:0-1414 GCF_001698545.2 Rhinopithecus bieti | reverse complement strand
CTCTTTTTTTTTTTTGAGGTAGGGTCTTGCTTTGTCATCCAGGCTGGAGTGCAGTGATGCAAACCTTGGCTTACTGCAGGCTCTGCCTCCCAGGTTCGAGCGATTCTCCCACCTCAGCCTCCCAAGTAGCTGAGATTACAGGCACATGTCACCACACCTGGCTAATTTTGTATTTTAGTATTTTAAATATCTATTATTTAATTTAATATAACTTTAGAGTCTAAATTATGATGAGTTTGTCTACAAGTATTCATCCCATTACATTTACCTAATTATTTCATTTTAATTGTTTACCTAGATTATTTATGAAAACTGCAATAGTCATGATTTAGTTATGGAACCGCCACTGCAAAATTATATCTGAGACAGTTGAAAAGATCTGACCTAACCGACTCCATCTTGCTTCTAACCTCCAAGCAGTCCTTGTTCATTCCTGAGCACAGGCCAAACTAACTTTGGGAGGAACTCAGTTTACAGTTTGGCTTTGAAACAATGATGGTTAACAGTCCCTTCCCAAAACAAACCTTACTGCCTGTGGACTGGACTGCATAAAGCCAGAAGGTTAGAAGTTATGGTAATCTTACTAAATTCAAGATGTCACTATTTTCATTAAACTAATATTAGTGTCTTATTTATCAAAGATTACACAACAAAGATCATTCTGTTTTGGGCTAGGTTTATGGTTTCGTTACCCCATCCAAATTTTGACACCTTGTAGTATTTGGCAGGGATAAGTATGAAATTGCTTGATTAATAAATGCAAACAAAAATGTATGCTGGCAATTCTTAAGACATTTTAATATTACTTTACCAATAATTTTAAAGCTAGCTTACTTATTAAAGATTTTACTTAAGTTATGTAAACTAGAAAAAGCATTTGACAAGTCTTTTGTTTTTTCCTGATAAAGTATTTGATTCGAGTGCTTTTATTTTCTTAAGCCAATTAATTAGAGCTCTTGCATATATTTTCAGTAGTGAAACATTAGGTACATAAATACATAGACAAATTAGGCATGCTGATACAATGTACATCTTATAGATTCATAAAACCTTTTATTTTCCCTGTCTTGGGTTTTCAAATTCTTGATAACCTTTTTCACTACGCTAGGCAGTTGTCAGCTAAATAGACTTACATTTGCATATTAAAGGAAACAACTCAGGTGAAAATCAAATAGCAAGATATACATCATAAGGTATGGAGAGAAATATTTTGGTGTGCTAGAGGGAAATTAAAATGGATTTAATTGCCAATTAAATATAAAATCATAGAAATTATAAAGGCCTTTAAAATACACACACACACACACACATGCACACAAAGATCCTATAGCTTTTACTTCAGAACCTTAGTCATGAGGTAAATGCAAATTCACCAGCTTGCAAAAAAAACCGTGTTGGATCCAAACAGTGGTTT
>NW_016846693.1:0-235 GCF_001698545.2 Rhinopithecus bieti | reverse complement strand
ACACACACACACATACACACACACACACATATACATACACACACATATATATACACACACACACATACACACATATATATACACACACACACACACACACATATACATACACACACACACATACACACACACACATATACATACACACACATATATATACACACACACACATACACACATATATATACACACACACACACACACACACATATACATACACACACACACATACACA
>NW_016846692.1:0-238 GCF_001698545.2 Rhinopithecus bieti | reverse complement strand
TGTGTGTGTGTGTGTGTGTGCGTGTGTGTGTGTGTGTGTGTGCTTGTGTGTGTGTGCATGTGTGTGTGTGTGCATGTGTGGGGGTGTGTGTGTGCTTGTGTGTGTGTGCGTGTGTGTGTGGGTGTGTGTGCTTGTGTGTGTGTGCATGTGTGTGTGTGCATGTGTGTGGGGGTGTGTGTGTGCTATGTGTGTGTGTGCTGTGTGTGTGTGGGTGTGTGTGTGCTTGTGTGTGTGTGCG
>NW_016846691.1:0-240 GCF_001698545.2 Rhinopithecus bieti | reverse complement strand
GAGGTCAGGAGATGGAGACCATCCTGCCCAACATGGTGAAACTCTGTCTCTACTAAAATTACAAAAAAATTAGCTGGGCATGGTGGTGGGCGCCTGTAGTCCCAGCTATTCAGGAGGCTGAGGCAGGAGAATCGCTTCAACCTGGGAGGCGGAGGTTGCAGTGAGCCAAGATCGTGCCACTGCACTTCAGCCTGGCGACAGAGTGAGACTCCATCTCAAATAAATAAATAAAAAATAAAA
>NW_016846690.1:0-240 GCF_001698545.2 Rhinopithecus bieti | reverse complement strand
ACACATACACACACACCACACACACACACACACCACACACATACACACCACACACACACACATACACACACCACACACATACACACACACCACATACACACCACACAATACACACACCACACACATACACACACACACACCACATACCACATACACACACACACACCACACAATACACACACCACACACATACACACACACACACCACATACCACATACACACACACACACCACACACAC
>NW_016846689.1:0-469 GCF_001698545.2 Rhinopithecus bieti | reverse complement strand
GGCCGGGCGCGGTGGCTCAAGCCTGTAATCCCAGCACTTTGGGAGGCCGAGATGGGCAGATCACGAGGTCAGGAGATCGAGACCATCCTTGCTAATACGGTGAAACCCCGTCTCTACTAAAAAATACAAAAAACTAGCCGGGCGACGAGGCGGGCGCCTGTGGTCCCAGCTACTCGGGAGGCTGAGACAGGAGAATGGCGTGAACCCGGGAGGCGGAGCTTGCAGTGCGCTGAGAGCCAGCCACTGCACTCCAGCCTGGGCGGCAGAGCAAGACTCCGTCTCAAAAAAAAAAAAAAAGAAATTGAGGCATAGCCAGGATAACTTTATGAAAGTCACTAGCTAAATTAATGATAGATCAAGTATAGAAGCCCACAGAACCTATCTCCTTAACTGTTGCCCTGCTTAGAAAAATGAACAAATTGTGGGTAGAGCCTTATTTTTTTCTTTTTTTTAAATTGGCAAACATTCC
>NW_016846688.1:5464-7112 GCF_001698545.2 Rhinopithecus bieti | reverse complement strand
TACAATGTTTAAAGATACAGATGGGAAGAAAGGTGAGGGGGCTGACTTCCAATTGTCTGTCATAAAGAGAAAACATTATCTACTGAAAAGAAATAGTCGAGTTTAGGAATAACTACTGTGCCAAATGAGAAAGAGAGATAGCAAGGTAACCGATCGTTAAGCTGGCCTGAGGGATCAGCTGAGATTGTAAGGAAACTCATCCATACAGTCCGTGATTTCTGAAACCTTACACTAAATCTGCATTGGAAATCTTTGATGTACTAGAAGGGGATGGGATAAGAAAGTGGCAAGAAGATAGAGAAATTAGTATGCTTTTCATGTCTACTTTATGTGGGTGGCTGAAGGGACAGATCCTGGAGAGCCTTCTCTGTATCCCTACAGAACACCAAAGCACCAGCCTATCTTCCTTAGCCTGCTTATGTTATTCCATCACAGAAAGGCTAATAGCCATGATGCAACTTTCTCATCAACACTGCCTAATGGAGTCTTTCCTTATACATACGTACACCTCTCCAATCTGATGCGAGTTTAAATTAACCATGTCACTATCAGCGTCAGAAATCAGATGGCATCATTTTTCTAGCATTACAACCTAGTCCATGCACATGTTGAGCCTGCTATAAAAGTAAAAGAACACAAAAATAGTCAACTTTTGAAAAGTAACTGGCCAAAAGGATTGCATACGAAATATACACATATCTAAATTATCCATTCTCTTTCATTTACTTCTATGCTTATAAAAATGTTGGTCTTAAATTTATCACCCATTTATATATATAAATTTATCACTCTCTCTATATATGTGTGTGTTTATGTAAAAAAATGTTTTAAGTACCACCACATTAACAACGCTAAAAAATGATGAAACCCATGAACAGATTTCTCGTGGAGCACATATGCCAAGTTTTACCTCAGGAATATTTTAAAATTCATTTTCTTACAGCAATTTTTCAAAAACAAGTTGACATGTCCTCAATTCTGTTTGCCTTAGCTGGCAACACTCAAGACTTAGAAAGCTTAGAACTCAAGAACAGAAGCTAAAACTATCATTGTACAACACAACAGGCTATAAATTCAGCATTTTCAGATAACTTTGGACTTGTTTCAATCCATCTAAAAATTAAAGACCTTGTACTTGGACCCAATAATCTAGTTTTAAGTTATCCAACTCTGAAAAGTTCAAAGTTCTTTGTCATTGTGGAAGTCTTGGACACTCATCTTAAAAAATAAAATAACCACATTTTAAATATATTTTTAAACCTATTAAGGAATGCATGTTCTTTGCCTATGGTGGGCAAGGGTTCCAAAGACAATTCACAAAAGGGGAAGTGCAACTGCTAAAGTAATGAAAGAGGAATCCTCCTCATTAATAAATATAACTGAAAACAGATTAAGTATTGTTTTATAAAATTATGTTTTACAGTACAAAATTTAGTTCTGGAAAGATGTTGTAAGGCTAGTACTCATGCTGGTAGCATAATAACAAATACCAGCTTTTTGGAAAGTCATTTGGCAATATAAATATGTTGGCAAAAAAAAATCCTTTTATACAGTAATTCTACTATTCAATCTATTGTAGAAAATAATCCAAAATACAGAATGCACTAAAATCTTTAAAAATTTTAGGTATGGCTTAAAAAAAAAAAAA
>NW_016846688.1:0-1637 GCF_001698545.2 Rhinopithecus bieti | reverse complement strand
TTTATCTGTAATGTTTGAAATTTTAAGGTGAGAACATATGCATGAATTATATGGATATAGAAAAAAAAATCTTTTTTTTTTTTTTTTTTTTTTTTTTCTTTTTTTTTTTTACATTAAAGCTGTCTCTACTGTGCTTGTGCCTCTGGTTCTACTGTTGAATAACTTAAAAATGAAGAATGTTTGCAAGAGCACAGCTTGAATTGCTGAGAGCAAAATAGTAACAGTTCAGAAGTTTGTTTTAACATTTGCATTACTGACCCCCATAAAGCACTTTCTCAACTTGTATAGAACCACAGGCAGAAGACGGCAAGTTAAATGCCAAGCATTTTGCCTGCATTCTGACAACATAAAAAGAAAAAAAAAACATATAGAATCTCAAAGTCTAGTATGTGCTACTAGCTTGGTATTTAAAAAAAAAAAAATCAATCCTTGATTTTTCTGGGACTGCCTGGCAAGTAAAATGCCTATTTTAAATAAGTGTGGTTTAAACAGTATCTCTCCTAAAAAATTATAGTTGCTTAATATTAATATCATCTTTGAACCAGAGGTAACATGAAGGAAGTATCTAATACCAACAGATCCAAACTGACACCCTCTAAGTCAACAGAGCAGAACATAGCTTCTCCAAAGTTATAGGCTGCAGCCACCCTAGAACCCTTTGATTTTGCTATTATACTATCATCATCAATTTCACCAACCAACAATTTGAAGAAAGTTCTGCCTTTTGCCACCGAACTGGCTAAGGGCTTCGTCTCAAGTGGATTTCCTCTCAAACTAGTCTACTTCTTCCTGTGGTAAGGGCTACTTCTTAGATTTTCTCAGAGGTGGTCATTTCTGCTTAGCAGATAAAGTGTTGGATTTTGCCTTAAAGGAACTCAAAATGTAAAACACTAGGTTTCATAACTCCAGTCAAGTATGTGTGTTTTATAACAGACACTAGCCAGAAATGCAAATTATTTCTACAAAGTTCTAATCCTGTTATCAACCCCTTGAGACATACCCCCTTACCCTTCATCCCTCCCCTGGCTATGGTTCTACATTTTATTGCATGTTTTAAAAAAGAAAACACTAGTAAAGCTACCCTAGATTCTGGTTTAGGAGTCCCAAGAGATGACACTGAGGTGTGGACTGGAGCAGTTTTCTATTTAAAAAGTCAGATGGTCTGTTTCTCTAAGGAAAATTTCAACTCCCAGTGAATGCTTGGTTCATAGCTTCTTGGCCCAAGGCCATTTAGCATCTGCCTCAACAAACCCCTTCGTGAAGTAGTCTAGCAAGCAATGGAGATTCAAGTCCTCAAAAACCAAAGAACTTGGAAAGCTAAAGAACCCTTCCCAAGCACAATTTTGAAAGAAAAGTAATTTAATAGAAACAGCTATTTGCAAAATTTTAACCAATAGATGAATGAGGAAAAATTGGAAAAATGGAACCATTTTAGCCATTGATGAAAACATCAATCACAGCTCCCTTCTGATACAGGTTTTTTCTTTTGTTTTAGAAAGACTTATTATATTTCCCCTTTATGAACTCCTCAAACAATTGGAATCAGCAGTTTGAGTTCCCTACTGTCAGCATTTAGTTCTTTTTTTAATCACTGTTGTAGCAGTTTATATACCTTTGCAAATCTTGAATCACTTCAT
>NW_016846687.1:0-989 GCF_001698545.2 Rhinopithecus bieti | reverse complement strand
CCTCCCAAAGTGCTGGGATTACAGGCTTGAGCCACCGCGCCCGGCCTTAATTCTTAAACTTAAAAAATATTTGTTGTATCCAGTGATTTCAAGGATGTGGGAAAATGGGATTCCTTTTTATTCTGTTCTGAGATAGGGTCTTGCTCTGGAGTGCAGTGGGGTAATTATAGCTCACGGCAGTCTCGACCTCCAGGGCCCAAGGTATTTTCCTACCTCAGCCGCCCGGGGAGCTGGGACTACAGGTGCACACGGCCACACCCAGCTAATTTTTAAATTTTTTGTTGCGTCAAGGTCTTCCTATTTTGCCTCAGGCTGGTCTGGGATTCCTGGGCTCAACCCATCCTCCCACTTTGGCTTCCCAAAGTGCTGGGATTACAGGTGTGAGCCACGGCACCCAGCCAGCTCAGCTATCCTGAAATATTGTTGGTATCGATGAAAAATTAAAAAGTGAGTATCTTTGATTCAGCAATTCCACCTCCTGTGGATTGCCATATGTTAGGATATTCATTGCAGCACTGTACATAACAGCACTTTTCCTTCCAGCCCCCATGCAACCTAACCATCCATCCACCCATAGGAAAAGAAATGATGGAAAAGATACAAGGGAAAACTATGCAGCCATTAGCATGAATGAGGCTGGTCAAAAGGTCTGAAAAGGAAAATTTTCAAGACTCAGTATTAACAAATCTGGAAAAAAATGCAGTATTACGTGAAAAAAAGCATAGAACACTATGCCAAGGATGAAGCATTTTATTTTAAAATCTGGTTTTTTGTTTATTTGTTTTTTTTTTTTTTTTTTTTGGGTTTTTTTTTTTTTTTAGATAAGGTCTTTCTTTTTTTCCCCGGTTGTTGTGCACTGGGGCAATCTTGGCTCACTGCAACCTCTGCCTCCGGGTTCAATAGATTCTCCTGCTTTCGTCTCCCAAGTAGTTAGGATTACAGGCACCCACAACCACGCCTGGATAATTTTTGTATTTTTAATAAAGATG
>NW_016846686.1:0-990 GCF_001698545.2 Rhinopithecus bieti | reverse complement strand
AGACAAATCTGCAAACATACTAGGGCAACTGATAAAGTAAGGAAAATTACATCTTAAGACCTGTCTTATGCCTTGAACCTGCCATACTCATTCACGTTCATCTTCGTCAAAGTACAAAGGTTCTTCTCTATAAGCCCTAACGCCTTGAAGTGCCTCTTTAACAAGATAGGAAAGATATATTCCATGTGGCCCTTTCTTCAAAAAAGAAGTTGATTTCTTGTGTGGTTCACTGTACAGGGCCCACAGCCTGTAGGAGTGTATGATGGGGTAGTTAAGTGTTCATATAAAGCAGTGGGCCTGACACATGATTTTTTTTCCTCCAAAAACTAATTGCAACAAGTAAGAATGTGGACCAAAATTAGCAATACATTAAGAATTCTGCCGGGTGCGGTGGCTCATAACTGTAATCCCAGCAATTTGGAAGGCTGAGGCAGGGTGGATTGCCTGAGCTCAGGAGCTCAAGATCAGCCTGGGCAACATGGTGAATCCCTATCTCTACCAACATGGTGAATCCCCCATCTCTTCCCCACATACCTGTAACCTCAGCACTTTGGGAGGCTGAAGTGGGAGGATTGCTTGAGGTCAGGAGTTAGAGACCAGCTTGGGCAACACAGGGAGACTCCATCTCTATAATAAAGTTAGATAAGCATGAGGCTGGGTGCGGTGACTCAAGCCTGTAATCCCAACACTTTGGGAGACCAAGGTGGGTGGGTCACCTGAGGTCAGGAGTTTGAGACCAGCCTGGGCAACATGGTGAAACCCCATCTCTACTAAAAATACAAAAATTAGCCAGTCATGGTAGTGGACACCTATAATCCCAGCTACTTGAGAGGCTTAGGCAGGAGAATCACTTGAACCCAGGGGATAGAAGTTGAAGTGAGCCGAGATCGTGCCACTGCACTCCAGCCTGGGCAAAAGAACTAAACACCATTTCAGAAAAAAAAAAAAAAATTAGCTGAGCATGGTGGTGCATGCCTGTAGTCCCAGCTT
>NW_016846685.1:0-1417 GCF_001698545.2 Rhinopithecus bieti | reverse complement strand
AACTCTAGAAGAAATGGATAAATGCCGGGACACATACACCATCCCAAGAGTAAACCAGGAAGAAGTCGAATCCCTGAATAATCTAATAACAAGTTCTGAAATTGAGGCAGTAATTAATAGCCAACCAACCAAAAAACGCCCAGGACCATATGGATTCACAGCCAAATTCTACTAGAGGTACAAAGAGGAGATGCTACCACTCCTTCTGAAACTGTTCCAAACAACAGAAAAAGAAGGACTCCTCCCTAACTCATTTTATGAGGCCAACATCATCCTGATACCAAAACCTGGCAGAGACACAACAAAAGAAGAAAATTTCAGGCCAATATCCCTGATGAACATCGATGCAAAAATCCTCAATAAAATACTGGCAATCCAAAATCAGCAGCATATCAAAAACCTTATCCACCACGATCAAGTCGGCTTCATCCCTGGGACGCAAGTCTGGTTCAACATACGCAAATCAAAAAATGTAATCCATCATATAAACAGAACCAATGAAAAAAACCACGATTATCTCAATAGATGCAGAAAAGGTCTTCGATAAAATTCAACACCCCTTCATGCTAAAAACTCTCAATAAACCAGGTATTGATGGAACCTATCTCAAAATAATAAAAGCTATTTATGACAAATCCATAGCCAACATCATACTGAATGGGCAAAAGCTGAGGCCGGACACAGTGGCTCATACCTATAATCCCAGTACTTTGGGAGGCTGAGGCGGGCAGATCACAAGGTCAGGAGTTCTAGACAGCCCGTCCAATGTGGTGAACCCCAGTCTCTACTAAAGACACAAAAAATTAGCCAGGCATGGTGGCACATGCCTGTAATCCCAGCCATTCGGAAGGCTGAGGCAGGAGAATCCCTTGAACCCAGGAGGTGGAGGTTGCAGTGGGCCAAGACTGTACCATTGCACTCAAGCCTGGGCAACAGGGTGAGACTCTGTCTCAAAAAAAAAAAAAAAAAAAGGTGGAAGCATTCCCTTTGAAAACCAACACAAGACAAGGATGCCCTCTCTCACCACTTCTATTCAACATAGTATTATAAGTTCTGGCCAGGGCAATCAGCCAAGAGAAAGAAATAAAGCATATTTGAATAGGAAGAGAGGAAGTCAAATTGTCTCTGTTTACAGATGACATGATTGTATATTTAGAAAACCCCATCATCTCAGCCCAAAACTTCTTAAGCTGATAAGCAACTTCAGCAAAGTCTCAGGATACAAAATCAACGTCCAAAATCACAAGCATTCCTATACACCAATGACAGACAAACAGAAAGCCAAATCAGGAGTGAACTCCCATTCACAATTGCTACAAGGAGAATAAAATACCTAGGAATACAACTTACAAGGGATGCGAAGAACCTTTTCAAGAACTACAAACCACTGCTCAAGGAAATAAGAGAGGACACAAAC
>NW_016846684.1:0-468 GCF_001698545.2 Rhinopithecus bieti | reverse complement strand
TGTGGTTAAGGCCTGGTCAAGTCATAGGGGGTGGGGCCAGGATGGATGGATGGGGTCAAACCACAGGGGTGAGGTCAGGGTGGAAAGGCGTGGTCAAACGATAGGGCAGGGCTACTGTAGAGGCCAGGGATCAGAGAAGGAAATGGCTAGAGAGGGGGTGGGGACAGGATGGACAGGTGTCATCAAGCCATGGGTGTGGAGAAAGGGATGGGGCCAAGATGGAGAGGCAGGATCAAACCACAGGGGCAAGGTCAGGGTGGAGAGGTGTGTTTAAACCATAAGGGCCAGGGTGGAGGCCAGGGATCAGAGAAGGAAATGGCTAGAAATAGGGGGTAGGGACAGTATGGGTGGCCAAGCCATGGGTGTGGAGATAGGGGTGGGGCCAGGATGAAGGGAGGAGTCAGACAGGTGGGTCCAGGATAAAGGGCATAGTCTAACCATGGAGCCATGCCAAGCACTGGGGGAGCC
>NW_016846683.1:0-1419 GCF_001698545.2 Rhinopithecus bieti | reverse complement strand
CCCGCCGGCCCACCGTCCATCTTAGACCACACAGGGAAACTTCCTGATGTTGCCCGGACATTTGTAAACTGTCTTGTTGCTGGAGGGAGTGTCGTTTAGCATGTTAATGCATTATAATTAGAGTACAATGAACACTGAGGACAAACTGAGGTCACTTCAGCCACTGTCTTGGTTTTGGAGGGCTTCGGCCAGCTTCTTTATGGTAAGATTTATCAGCAAGGTCTTTATGACTTGTATCTTGTGCAGATCTCCTATCTCATCCTGTGATTAACTTACTGCCTTAACTTACTAGGAATCCAGCCCAGCAGGTCTCAGTCTTATTTTCCCTAGCCCCTATTCAAGATACAGTTGTTCCAGTTCCAAAGCCTCTGACACACAAAAAAAGTAGCAAAAGTATTTATGAGCACAATTATATTGCCAAATAAAATATAAAATATCATAATAACAACTATCAATTTTACCCGTCATCTTGACTAGACCACAGTCTCATCTGCTAAATCACACACTAGCTTAGGTGTTGCTCCCATGGCATAACACAGGTGTTAGGAGAGCCTGCCATTATGTTTTCCTAAGTCATGAAGAGTGTTCTAGATAAACTAGGTGGGGCTGATTCAATCACAGCATAACAGAAGACGATGGGACTCCGTGGTGGATGGCAGATGCAGGTCTTCCCAGGAATTCCAGCTTGTCTTTCCTGAGGGCCAGCAGTATTGGCCTGAGGCTGCCTAGGCAGACCCTACAATTACTGTTACCTGGAGCTCACATCCTCAGCTCTCCTCAAAGTCACGGGTGACAGTGCAAACTCTGTGACAGTGTGAGAAGCACAAGTTCAGCTCTACATGTGTATCCCATTGGAGAAAACTAGTGTTATTCCCTTAATGACTAATGTCCACTTCATTTCCCAAATGCCTCCATGCACGGAAGACAACAGAAGTGTCCAGGCAATAATGAGTGAGAAAGTCCCCTCAGCCTACCCAGGTTCTGCAGACCCAAGGCCTGGGATTTTGACTACAGAAAACACATCGTCTCTTTTTAAGGCAGAGAAGAAGAAAGGGAACTGTGAGGATCAAGTCTACAGAGAAGGAAAATGGATTAGCAGAAAGAGAGTCCACTGAATCAGTCTGAGTCAGATAGGCCGAGTTTTACAAGACGAGGGGAGATAGCTGTGAACACCATCAGGTTTTAAGGACCCCAACCCTGGGCGAGCCTCTCTCTTGGCTCCCATCGGAACTCAAAGCCTGTTCTAATCAGAGATTCCCACGGAGGTCTCTAAACTGGGTCTAACTGGAAAAAACTCTCCAGATTTCCCTGGGATTCCTCAGGACTCTCATCCTGTTGACCACGAAAGGATTATTTCTGCTCCCAAAGTGACACCCTGGCTTCTGTGGAGGTGAGGATGTGTACTCCCGTTACAGAAAC
>NW_016846682.1:0-777 GCF_001698545.2 Rhinopithecus bieti | reverse complement strand
TCTCAGAATAGAAAATCAATGTGCAAAAATCACAAGCATTCCTATACAGCAATAACAGACAGACAGCCAAACCATGAGTTAACTCCCATTCACAATTGCGACAAAGAGAATAAAATACCTAGGAATCCAACTTTCAAGGGATGTGAAGGACCTATTCAAGGAGAACTACAAACCACTGCTCAAAGAAATAAGAGAGGACACAAATAAATGGAAAAACATTCCATGCTCATAGATAGGAAGAATCAATATAGTGAAAACGGCCATACTGCCCAAAGTAATTTATAGATTAAATGCTATCCCCATCAACCTACCATTGACTTTCTTCACAGAATTGGAAAAAAACTACTTTAAATATCATATGGAACCAAAAAAGAGCCTGCATAACCAAGACAATCCAAAGCAAAAGGAACAAAGCTGGAGGCATCACACTACCTGACTTCAAACTATACTACAAGGCTACAATAGCCAAACAGCATGGTACTGGTACCAAAACAGATATATAGATCAATGGAACAGAACAGAGACCTTAGAAATCACACGACACATCTACATCCATCTGATCTTTGACAAACCCGAAAAAAACAAACAATGGGGAAAGGATTTAATAAATGGTGTTGGGAAAACTGTCTAACCATATGCAGAAAACTGAAACTGGATCCCTTTCTCACACCTTATACAAAATTAACTCAAGATGGATTAAAGACTTAATGTAAGACCTAAAACAATAAAATTCCTAGAAGAAAACCTAGGCAATACCATTCAGGACATAGTCATGAG
>NW_016846681.1:0-343 GCF_001698545.2 Rhinopithecus bieti | reverse complement strand
TAAGACTCAGGATAATAGCTATCCAACCTTTTAAAAGAAATTTATTATTAAAAAACTTTGAAGAAAAGCTATTTTTTATACTACCAAATGTGTGGTATAAGTAGAAACACTCAGTAGTGAGCATAAGGTCAGTATTACTAAGCTTTAAAAAATGAAAATAGTTTTTGCACCATCTATGTTTTTTCTAGTCAATGTAATAAAACAATGAAAATCTATTACAATACTAAAACCTTAATATCGGGTTGTAAAATATCTCCTATGTAAAAGCTCTTTTCCAAAATGTAAAACATAAGGGAAAAAATATTTGGTCTACAGTTCTCACAAATATACACACTGGGTAATT
>NW_016846680.1:0-935 GCF_001698545.2 Rhinopithecus bieti | reverse complement strand
CAGCCTCCCAAGTAGCTGGGATTACAGGTGTGTGCCACCACGCCCAGCTACTTTTTTGTATCTTTAGAAGAGATGAGGTTTCACCATGTTGGCCAGGCTGGTCTCGAACTCCTGATCTCTAGTGATCCGCCCACCTTGGCCTCCCAAAGTGCAGGGATTATAGGTGTCAGCCACCACACCTGGCCACTGAAGCTCTTTTTTTTTTTTTTTTTTTTTTCTTTTCTTGTCTGTTTATTGTAGGTTCTGTCTTTCATGTAAGGAGGTTTCTTCAAATAAATGGAGATCATCAGCTGTTCACCACATTTAAGAATAAGGTGATAGCTGGGCATGGTAGCTCATGCCTGTAGTACCAGCTACTTGGAAGGCTGAGGCAGGAGGATCTTTTTTGTTATTATTATTATACTTTAAGTTCTAGGGTATATGTGCACAACGTGCAGGTTTGTTACATAGGTATACCTGTGCCATGCTGGTCTGCTGCACCTATCAACTCGTCATTTACATTAGGTATTTCTCCTAATGCTGTCCCTCCCCCAGCCCCCCACTCCCCAACAGGCCCTGGTGTGTGATGTTCCCTGCCCTGTGTCCAAGTGTTCCCATTGTTCAATTCCCACCTATGAGTGAGAACATGCAGTGTTTGGTTTTCTGTCCTTATGACAGTTTGTAGAGAATAATGGTTTCCAGCTTCATCCATGTCCCTGCAAAGGACATGAACTCATCCTTTTTTATGACTGCATAGTATTCCACGGTGTATATGTACCACATTTTCTTAATCCAGTCTGTCACTGATGGACATTTGGATTGGTTCCAAGTCTTTGCTATTGTGAATAGTGCCACAATAAACGTACATGTGCATGTATCTTTATAGTAGCATGATTTATAATCCTTTGGATATAGACCCAGTAATGGGATTGCTGGGTCAAATAGTATATCTAGTT
>NW_016846679.1:0-779 GCF_001698545.2 Rhinopithecus bieti | reverse complement strand
AGTGGTCAGGGACCCACTTGAGCGGGCAGCCTGTCCATTCTCAGATCTCAGCCTCCGTGCTGGGAGATCCACTGCTCTCTTCAAAGCTGTCAGACAGGGGTATTTACCTCTGCCAAGGTTTCTGCTGCTTTTTGTTTAGCTATTCCCTGTCCCCAGAGGAGGAGTCTACAGAAGTTCCTGGGTGGCATGCATGGGGTTGGCAATAACATCAATGGTGGTAGACCAACCTTCTGGCTCCTAGGCAGCATCCATAGAGTACTAGTGGTGGCAGTAGCAAGCTGGGTGGCTCCATCCTTAGTCCCTTAGGAGGATTATGTGGACGCTGCTGATGCTGGTGGTGGTGGGCAGGGTGGGTCAATCTCCAAGTCCATGGATGATGTATGCAGGTGCCAGCAGGCTGAGCAGACTCACCTTCAGGAACCTGGTAGGAGGGGGTAAGAAGCTGATCACAGTCAGAGTGAGTTGATCCCCAGGCCCCAACAATGCACAGAAGCACCGCTGGGCATGACACCAGATGGGTCAAGCCTGCAATCAGCCTCCAAATGGTGGGCACAAGGCTGTGGTGGTCAGGGCTGCTCAATCCCCAGGCCCCCAGCCAATGTCTGTTGGTACCAGCAGGGTGGGTGGTCCTGTCCTCAGGTCCAGTGAGGTTTTGCATGGGTTTCTGTGGCAGGGGCAGGGCAGCTTATGAGAGTTTTTTTTTTTTTTTTCCTTTTTTTTCGTTATGCAATGCCATTCCCATAAAATAAAGGTCTTTAAAAATTGCTGTTGTTGGCCGG
>NW_016846678.1:0-778 GCF_001698545.2 Rhinopithecus bieti | reverse complement strand
TCACAATCTGGCTCTTTGTTATTGGTGTGTAAGAATGCTTGTAATTTTTGGACATTGATTTTGTATCCTGAGACTTTGCTGAAATTGCTTATTAGTTTAGGGAGATTTTGGGCTGAGACGATGGGGTTTTCTAAATATACAATCATGTCATCTGCAAACAGGGATAATTTGATTTCCTCTTTTCCTGATTTAAGATGTTTTACTTCTTTTCCTGCCTGATTGCCCTGCTAGAATTTCCAACGCTATGTTGAATAGGAGTGGTAAGAGAGGGCATCCCTGTCCCAGTTTTCAAAGGGAATACTTCCAGTTTTTGCTCATTCAATATGATGCTGTGGGTTTGTCATAAATAGCTCTTATTCTTTTGATATATGTCTCATCAATACCTAGTTTATTGAGAGTTTTTAGCTGACTAAAAGCTGTACTACTTAATAGCATACCAGTGAGTATAATAACATAATTGTGCATAATTGTAGCCTTCTACAGTAACCAAAACAGCATGGTACTGGTACCAAAACAGAGATATAGACCAATGGAACAGAATAGAGCCCGCAGAAATAACACCACACATCTACAACCATCTGATCTTTGACAACCTGACAAAAACAAGAAATGGGGAAATGATCCCCTATTTAATAAACAGTGCTGGGAAAATTGGCTACCCTTATGTAGAAAGCTGAAACTGGATCCCTTCCTTACATCTCATACAAAATTTAATTCAAGATGAGTTAAAGACTTAAATGTTACACATAAAACTGTAAATACCTCAGAAGAAAACCTA
>NW_016846677.1:0-775 GCF_001698545.2 Rhinopithecus bieti | reverse complement strand
CTTCCTTCCTTCCTTCCTTCCTTTTCTTTTCTTTTCTTTTCTTTTCTTTTCTTTTCTTTTCTTTTCTTTTCTTTCTTTTCTTTCTTGCCTCCCTCCCTCTTTCTCTCTCTTTCTTTTCTTTTTCTTTCTTTGTAGTGGTGTGCTCATAGCTCCCTGCAACCTCAAAATTCTGGGCTCAAGAAGTTCTCCCACCTCAGCCTCCTGAGTTCCTGGAACCACAGGTGTGCACCACCATGCTCTGCTAACTTAAAAAAAAAAAAATTGTAGAGATGGGGTCTTGCTGTGTTGCCCAGGCTGGTCTTGAATTCCTGGGCTCAATCTCCTGGCCTTAAGCAATCCTCCCACCTTGGCCTCCCAAAGTGCTAGGATTACAGGCGGGAGCCACTGTGCCCAGCCTCTTATGGATGTCTTCTAATGGATTTTAATATAGTTTTATTTATCACCTTTCCTCCCATATGGGTAAGTGATTATACCCTGTTTATAAAACATGTGAGGCCCGACATGGTGGCTCACACCGGTTATTCCAGCACTGTGGGAGGCCGAGGCAGGCAGATCACTTGAGGTCAGGAGTTCGAGACCAACCTGGCCAACATGGCGAAATCCTGTCTCTACTAAAAATACAAAAATTAGCCGGGTGTGGTGGTGAGTGTCTGTAGTCTCAGCTACTCGGGAGGCTGAGGCAGGAGAATAGCTTGAGCCTGGAAGGCGGAGGTTGCAGTGAGCCAAGATCACACCACTGCACTCTGACCTGGGCGATAGAGACTCCATCTCAAAA
>NW_016846676.1:0-443 GCF_001698545.2 Rhinopithecus bieti | reverse complement strand
CTATTTGCTTTCAAATATATTTTTATAGATTTTAAAAACCAAGCTTTTGTAGTTCAATTTCCACTGAACTGTCTCCCATTTTCTATCTTATTTTGTGTACTTGTATTCCTTTATTTTTACATAGGTTTTCAAATAATTTCTTTTACTATTCACGAAAAGAAACTTCTTTTGGTTTAATAGTTGGTTTAATGACCTAATTTTTCTGTTTTTAATTATTATTTTTTATTATACTTTAAGTTCTAGGGTACATGTGCACAACGTACAGGTTGGTTACATATGTATACATGTGCCATGTTGGTGTGCTGCACCCATTAACTCATCATTTACATTAGGTGTATATCCTAACGCTATCCCTCCCCCCACCCACTAACAGGCCTTGGTATGTGATGTTCTCCTTCCTGTGTCCAAGTGTTCTCTTTGTTCAATTCCCACCTATGAGTGAG
>NW_016846675.1:0-204 GCF_001698545.2 Rhinopithecus bieti | reverse complement strand
TCATTCACTCACTCATTCACTCACTCACTCATTCACTCACTCATTCACTCACTTACTCATTCACTCACTCATTCACTCACTCATTCACTCACTCACTCACTCATTCACTCTCACTCACTCATTCACTCACTCATTCACTCACTCATTCACTCACTCATTCACTCACTTACTCATTCACTCACTCATTCACTCACTCATTCACTC
>NW_016846674.1:0-443 GCF_001698545.2 Rhinopithecus bieti | reverse complement strand
TAATAAAAAAAAAAATTCAAGAAAATAGCTGGGCACAGTGGCTCATGCCTGTAATCCCAGCACTTTGGGAGGCTGAAACAGGCAGATCATGATGTCAGGAGTTCAAGACCAGCCTTGCCAACATGGTAAGACCCGTCTCTAACAAAAATTAAAAAACTAGTGGGGCGTGGTGGTGCATCCCTGTAATCCCAGCTACTAGGGAGGCTGAGGGAGGAGAATTGCTTGAACTTCGGAGGCAGAGTTTACAGTGAGCCGAGGTCCTACCACTGCACTCCAGCCTGGGTAACAGAGTAAGAATCCATCTCAAAAAATAATAATAATAAAATAAATAAATAAAATAAAATAAAAAAGAAAATAAATGATAACAAGTGCTAGTGAAGACATGAAGAATTTTTAATACTTATACATTGTTAGTGGCAATATAAAATGGTTCAGCCACTATG
>NW_016846673.1:0-443 GCF_001698545.2 Rhinopithecus bieti | reverse complement strand
ATCTGCAAACAGGGACAATTTGACTTCCTCTTTTCCTAATTGAATTATTTTTTTCTCCTGCCTGATTGCCCTGGCCAGAACTTCTAACGCTATGTTGAATAAGTGTGGTGAGAGAGAGCATCCTTGTCTTGTGCTGGTTTTCAAAGGGAATGCTTCCAGTTTTTGCCCATTCAGTATGATATTGGCTGTGGGATTGTCATAAATAGCTCTTATTATTTTGAGATATATTCCATCGATACCTAGTTTATTGAGAGTTTTTAGCATGAAGGGGTGTTGAATTTTGCTGAAGGCCTTTTCTGCATCCATTGAGATAATCATGTGGTTTTTGCCTTTGATTCTGTTTATGTGATGGATCACATTTATTGATTTGCATATGTTGAACCACCTTGCATCCCAGGGATGAAGCTGACTTGATTGTGGTTGATAAGCTTTTGGATGTGCTG
>NW_016846672.1:0-443 GCF_001698545.2 Rhinopithecus bieti | reverse complement strand
CAGTGACATAAACTTTGTGCTCATTTATACCCATATATATATATATAAAATCAATTTCTGTTTTTTTAATGGGAAACACTCTAAAATATTTAGATCAAGTTCTTCATTTTAAAAATTGAGCATCTCTGTCTAGTTTCTTACTCATCTGTTTTCCCTGGCAGTTTGGATCTTACTGAAGACCTGGGGGTCTGTCACACTAAAACAAATTATGTATTGCACCAGCACTATATAATTATAGCTAAAGATTGTTTCCCATGAAACTAAATTTGATGCTATGTTCATATACAATATAATCGGTATTCTAAAATATTCTGAAATATTATTTATACTGTTGAATAATAAAGCATAAAGTATACTCTGAATATCTTAAATAGGTATATGTTCTGATTGTTTGGCATAAAATGTTAGACTAGTTAGAATGTTAGTAATTGGTCTTTAATTTT
>NW_016846671.1:0-872 GCF_001698545.2 Rhinopithecus bieti | reverse complement strand
TTTGAGACAGAGTCTTACTCTGTCCCCCAGACTGGAGTGCAGTGGCAAAATCTTGGCTCACTGCAACCTCTACCTCTCAGGCTCAAGTAATTCCTGTGCCTCAGCCTACCAAGCAACTGGAATTACAGGCATGCACCACCATGCCCAGCTAATTTTTTGCAATTTTTTTTTTTTAGTAGAGATGAGGTTTCACCATGTTGGCCAGGCTGTTGAACTCCTGGCCTCAAGTGATCTGCCCGCCTTGGCCTCTCATAGTGCTGTGGGATTACAAGGCGTGAGACACCTTGCCCAGCCCTGGATCTTATATGTCAATAAAGAATTTACTGAAGAGACACAAAAAAGACTGTCAACAACAAACAAAAGAACAAAAACCCAAATGTGTAAAACAGCATGAGCTCCTGGAAGGTATGTCTCTCACATTTTTGTGTCCCTCCAGTGCTTTCATTCTAAGGGTGCCCAGAAAGCATTCACGGAAGGAATCAAGGAAGATATTCCTACCTCTATGTTCTAGGAGGGCTGAGGTGCTCTGAACAGAAAGAACAATTCCGATGCCACTCACCTGGGCTTTCTCTCTCTTCGCTCTAATCAGTGTGTCTTGGTAATGCTGGGCCACTTCTGCAAGGACTCCCTCAAGTTTAGCTGCAGGAATCTGTAGGGCCTGCAGAGTCTTTTGGGCATCACCTTCATCCAGGGCTTCATTAATTAAACCAATGGCTAAAATCCCTAAATATAAAGAGACAGAAAGTTTTTTTTTCAAATTAAGGAAGTACATAAACAAATCAATCATGAAACATACTAACTAATCATAAATCCACCTAAGAGTAACCATGATTCAAATTGCAACTTACCATCCATTAAGCAGCACTGTTTTA
>NW_016846670.1:0-824 GCF_001698545.2 Rhinopithecus bieti | reverse complement strand
AAAAAAAAGCTGCTATAAAACATAGAGGTGAATAAAGTTGAGAAAGTCACTACAAATGTCATCCCTACCCTATGGCCCTTGAAGAGGGAAATAAAGTCAGGTTAATCACTGTAAGATTTCGTGTGTGCTCAAGTCCATTTGTCCATTGCCTCTGCCATTAAAGAATATATTCTACTTCTCTGCTTCTCTTGTCCTGAAGACTGTATCATATGGGTAGAATCTAAGTAATTTCTGAACCCTTTTGTCAAAGTCATCTAGGAAATGCACTCTCCATTTTTCATGCCCTGGATAGGTGTGAAAATGGCCAACAGCCAATAGAACTGAAGAAAGATTGTCATGATAATATTTATGTTTTAAAATGTTCACTCCAGTTGACTTGTGAAGAAGAAAACGACAATAAAAAATAAATGTCAGTCTGGATGATAAGTAAAGTAAGATGAATAAGATAACTGCACTATAGTGTTAGCGTTAGAGATGGAAAAAACTTGAAGATCAGCAGATAGTTAAAACATATAATAAGCAGATTTTAAATGGGGTTGTTTTTCATGCTATAATTTTATGAACTGTAGAACTCTACAGGTTTCTGTGGATTCTCCATTATCCTACTTTACTTCTCAATTAAGATTGGCCACAAGGGAATATTCTGCAATAATAAATATTCTGTAAATTATCAAATAATTTCCTTTGCGGTTTTATTAGTGATATTTTAATATTGCAATCTAATTAAAACCTGAGTCACACAGAAATGCCATATTATTAAGAATCTTATTAGCTTTACAGAGCATAAATACTTACAACTAATGCCAAAGAGTTGCAGAATTCTA
>NW_016846669.1:0-1985 GCF_001698545.2 Rhinopithecus bieti | reverse complement strand
ACCGGTCAGGTCACCGGCGATTCCAAGGGCGCCAGTCTGTCCGGTCCGGAAATCCAAGTGCTGCGCGCGCAGGGTCTGGACATGCCGCTGCTGGAAGGTATCAAGGTTCGTGGCGGTGACGAAAAGGCCTTCCGATACGTCAACCGTCAGATCATCGAAACCGGCGAGGCCAACATCGACGTTGTGCTGGCCGCTGGTACCCGCGTCAAGGGTACTGTGACCCTCAGCGACCTGCTGACGGGCATGCACCTGAAGAACAACCTCTGAGTGAGTACGCATGAGTAATCTCAATCAACCCATTGGTCTGGACATCGGACTGTTGGTAACGTCCTTGAACGGTGAGGTCGAAGATCGCCTGAACGCGCTCAAGACCACGCCGGAAGACTACGCCAGTGTCCTGAAGTTTCTGACCTACAACCTGCAGTCGATCCGTTTCAACATGTGCAACGATGTGGTCTCCGTCGGTGACATTTGGAAGGGCATTCGCAGTAACAGCGCTACCTTCGATCTGGTCGTTGATCTGACCACCAGTCTGCGCTTGTACGCCAACACCCTCGATCGCGATGGTTGGAATAAGCTGTGTGTGGAACTGTCCGAATCCTTCGGTTCGTTCAACAACTCCAACACCTCGTCGGAACTGGCTGCCGTGGAAGACGAGGGCGAGCTGGCATTGTTTGTCGAGCCGGCCACTGCACTGAAGCTGATCCAGTCCAACCCGTGGATGGCTACGTTGTTCTTCATCCGCCGTTGTCCGGAAGTCCAGCTTCTGATGGCCGAAGTGGCCAAGAAAGCAGTCGGTCAAAACCAGAGCGAAGGGGCGTAAGTCATGCAAGAGCATCGGCCACCTTCGATCGTCTACGTCGAGCTCGATGCGTATCTGGATACGCGATTGGCGAGCCTGGCTATGATCTCTCCAGCCGCTGCACTGGAGTGCAAGGGCGATCCGCGTTACTTCGATCGAGAGATCGATGACTTTGAGTCGATCTGTGGCGTCACCCGGGAGGCGTTTCGCAACGCGTACTCCCGCCGTGATGTAGAGTGCGTACAGAACTCGATCATTACTGAGATCCCGTTCATCTTGAACGATCTGGTGCTCAAGCTGGAAAAAGAAGCCATCGATACTCCGTTCCTCTCGCGAGTCATCGTGGAGGTCAACTGCTATCCGTACCAGTTCGATGAGCAAACACGTGACGCCATTGCCTTGGCAGTGATGGCTCGCTCGGGAATCGAAACGGAAGTACGTTGTGTCTACCTGCCGATGGAACAACTGACCCCCGGGTTCGTCAAGGGTCGTTACTCGGGTATGATCCTGTACAATTTCCACGATTGGATGAAGCACCACCTGGAAGCGTTCCACAAGACCAAGATGCCGCGTGTATCGGTATTGGCCCCGGCCTTGTGGCACGACGTGATTCCCTCGCCCGAGATGTGGACCAGTGAAGGCATCTCCCCGCACATCACCGGCTTCCAGCTTTCAGAAGTGGCTGCGGTGGAAATGTTCGCACTCTCCCTGTTGCCGGCGGCGAATTTCTCGATGGTACGGGTGCCGGGCCATTACAAGCCCAAGCCCGACGCCAACACACCCATTGAGGACATCACGCCTGAGGTGGCCTCGCAGATCATCATCAAATGACAGCATAGACCCCCTGCCCGAAGGCAGGGGGCTTATGGTCAATCTTCGTCGTCTTTCTTGAGCTTGGCCAGATCTTCTTCGGACATGCCGTTGCGGTTCATCACGTCCTCGTAGGTGGTCGTGTCGATGCCCACTTGGGTCTCGTCCGGCACCACAGTCAGCGGCTCCAGATCCGTGGCGTCGTCGATGCTGGGCACCACACGCACGGCTTCGCCGGCAATGGGGTCGCGGCGCATCGGGTTGTCGCCCATACGACGCAACATCATCTGCACAGCTTCCGCTGCCAGCTTGTCGGCCGCATTGACCTTCTCCTTGACGCCAGTCAGCTTGTTCTTGGCCGCAGCGTCTTCCA
>NW_016846668.1:0-208 GCF_001698545.2 Rhinopithecus bieti | reverse complement strand
TTCTGTTCTGTTCCATTGGCCTATATCTCTTTTGGTACAAGTACCATGCTGTTTTGGTTACTGTAGCCTTGTAGCATAGTTTGAAGCCAGGTAGCCTGGTGTCTCCAGCTTTGTTCCTTTTGCTTAGAATTGTCTTGGCTATATGGGCTCTTTTTTGGTTCTATATGAAATTTAAAGTAGTTTTTTTTTCCATTCTGTGAAGAAAGTC
>NW_016846667.1:0-872 GCF_001698545.2 Rhinopithecus bieti | reverse complement strand
TTGAGACAGAGTTTCGCTCTTATTGCCCAAGCTGGAGCACAATGGCGCAATCTCGGCTCACGGCAACCTCTGCCTCCTGGGTTCAAGCGATTCTACTGCCTCCGGAGTAGCTGGGATTACAAGCATGCACCACCATGCCCGGCTAATTTTGTATTTTTAGTAGAGATGGGGTTTCTCCATGTTGGTCAGGCTGGTCTCGAACTCCCAACCTCAGGTGATCCGCCCGCCTCGGCCTCCCAAAGACCTCTAGGGCTTCTGATTCCTAATTCGGAGCTTTTTGTCCCACAGAGCTAAGGAGTGTGGAAAGCATCTCTGCCCCAGTAAAAGCACATCTGTCGGTGTGCTGTGCCGGCCATCCTGACCAGGACCTTCGGTTGTATGTAGGTATTTATGTCAAAAACAAAAGGTACCCAGATCCTGAGTGCTAATCTTGTGGACTTCTGGAAAAAGGTAGATTTCTATGATAAGCTTATTACCAAAACTAGAGTCTGCAGGTTGAATGTAGTATTGGTTAGAAACTTCTGAAGTTGGCCGGGCGCGGTGGCTCAAGCCTGTAATCCCAGCACTTTGGGAGGCCGAGACGGGCGGATCACGAGGTCAGGAGATCGAGACCATCCTGGCTAACACGGTGAAACCCCGTCTCTACTAAAAATACAAAAAAACTAGCCGGGCAACGCAGCGGGCGCCTGTAGTCCCAGCTACTCAGGAGGCTGAGGCAGGAGAATGGCGTGAACCCGGGAGGCGGAGCTTGCAGTGAGCTGAGATCTGGCCTCTGCACTCTAGCCCGGGCGGCAGAGCGAGACTCCATCTCAAAAAAAAATAAAAAATAAAAATAAACTTCTGAAGTTGAGGCTGGGCACTGTGGCTCACGC
>NW_016846666.1:0-873 GCF_001698545.2 Rhinopithecus bieti | reverse complement strand
TTGTTACCCTAAGTTGAAACAAAAGTGTCTCAACAGTGAAAATAAGAGGACCTTATTTTCAGGAACTTAACGGTTCAACAGGACCATAAGGACAACACAACATGCATTTCATAGAAGCTTGGAGAAAAGTATTCTGTACTCTGACTACAGAAAATTAGTAAAGTCTGTTGGGATGAGAAGACTTTTGATCAGGCCTCCAAGATGAGGCATGAGCTCGGTAACTGATTGTGGGAAACAAGGTTTCCAGGAGAAGGTCACATTGAAGGTCACAGATCCAGGGCATTTTATATAGTTTATTCTCTAAGTCGTAAGATGTGTTGTTCATCTGAAACAGAATATATGATAGAAAGTCATGGAATCTAAGTCTAGTAGGATAACTGGATGACAGCTCTGCTAATGAGTGTGGAGGAAGCCTTGCTGGTCTTTATTTTTGGGAATCGTTAAGAATGAAATGCAGTTCTGTAAGAACATGAAAGGCGGTCTCTTAGTGCTGTTTCTTTGTGTTCTTTCAAACAGCTGTTATCCCCCTCAATGAGGTTAAGGAAAACAACACAAAAAAGGGAAAATGTAACATAGTTCTTAAAAATGGCCTGTAGGCTGGGCATGGTGGCTCATGTCTGTAATCCCAGCATTTTGGGAGGCTGAGGTTGGTGGATTGCTTGAGCCCAGGAATTTGAGACCAGCCTGGGCAACATAGTGCAACCCCGTATCTTCAAAAAAAATTAGCTGATTATGGGGGTGCAGGCCTGTAGTCCCAGGTACTTGAGAGGCTGAGGTGGGAGTATCATCTGATCCTGGGAGGTCAAAGCTGCAGTGAGCCATGATGGTGACACTGCACTTCAGTCTGGGCAACACAGCGAGACTCTCTCTCAA
>NW_016846665.1:0-443 GCF_001698545.2 Rhinopithecus bieti | reverse complement strand
TAGCTTTCAGATATGTAAATTTGTCTCACAGTGTTACACCATTCTTTTCATGGAGCAGTTTGGTAGCACTGTTTTTGTGGTGTCTGAGAATGGATATTTTGAATTGCATTGAAGCCTAGGTTGACAAAAAATATATATTCAGATAAAAACCAGAAAGAAGCTTTCTAGGAAACTTCTTTGTGATGTGTGAATTCATCTCACAGAGTTACATGATTCTTCTCTTGCAGCAGTTTGGTAATACTGTTCCTGTGGAATCTGCAATAGGATATTTGCAAGTGCACTGAAGCCTATCGTGTCAAAGGAAATATCCTCAGACAAAAAACCAAACTGCTTTGTGATGTGATAATTCATCTCACAGATTTATACCATTGTTTTCATGGAGCAGTTTGGTGACACTGTTTTCGTAGAATCTGCAAAGAGATATTCGTGACTTCATTGAGGCC
>NW_016846664.1:0-209 GCF_001698545.2 Rhinopithecus bieti | reverse complement strand
GTGTGAATTCATCTCACAGAGTTACACCACTCTTTCATGGAGTTTGCTAGCACTGTTTTTGTGGAATCTCAGAAGTGCTATCTTGGTTAGCATTGAATCCAATGGTGAGAAATGAAATATCCTCGGGTAAAAAATGGAGAGAAGCCTTCTCAGAAACTGCTTTGTGGTGTGTGAGTTCATCTCAGAGAGTTACACCATTGCTTTCACTG
>NW_016846663.1:0-442 GCF_001698545.2 Rhinopithecus bieti | reverse complement strand
CGCCCGGCCCTATATTTTATATTAAATATATATTTTAAAAACAACTGTGCTTGGAGATCCATATAATATTGAGCTAGGTTTTGCAACTTAAACGTACAGCTTAGGTTGGAATTTCCTTTTGAGATAGGGTCTCACTCTGGTTGTTCAGGGTGGCGTGCAGTGGCGAGATCTTGGCTCACTCCAGCCTTGACTTCCCGAGCTCAGGTGATTCTCCCACTACTTCAGCCTCCTGAGTAGTAGCTGGGACTACAGGCGCCTGCCACCATGCCTGACTAATTTTTAAAAATATTTTTAGGCCGGACATGGTGGCTCACACCTGTAATCCCAGCATTTTGGGAGGCCGAGGCAGGAGAATTGCTTGAACCTGGGGGGCAGAGGTTGCAGTGAGCCGAGATCATGCCATTGCACTCCAGCCTGGGCGGCAGAGTGAGACTCCGTCTCA
>NW_016846662.1:0-872 GCF_001698545.2 Rhinopithecus bieti | reverse complement strand
AAAAAGGAGGGGCCCACAACTGTTGAGACTGTATCACTTGATTTTATTTTACACTACGTGGTAGGTACAAAGCAATCCTCCTTAATAAAGTTGACAGCGTCCCTGAAAACTTTTGTTTTCAGACAGGGTCTTGCTCTGTCACCCAGGCTGGAGCAATGCAATCGTGACTCACCACAGCCTTGACTTCCTGGGCTCAAGCGATCCTCCTGCTTCAGCCTCCCAAGTAGGTGGAACCACACATTACCCACCATGCCCGGCTAATTCTTTTTTTTCTTTTTTTTTTTAATTTCTAGTAGAGACAAGGTCTCATTACCCAGGCTGGTTTTGAACTCCTGGACTCAAGCAGTTCTCCTGCCCCTTGTCCTCCCAAAATGCTGGGATTACAGGAGTGAGCCACTGCACTTGGACAGAACATATTTAATAATGCACATTTAAAACAAGTATTCATCTTACAGGTTGTTCTGTAATCCAAACATGACAGCTTGGAGAACAGCATTTAGAAAACAAAAGTCAATGTAAAAAGACAGACTAAAACAACTAGAAGCCAGGCACAGTGGCTCATGCCTGTAATTCCAGCACTTAGGGAGGCTGAGGTAGGCAGATCACCTGAGGTCAGGAGTTCGAGACCAGCCTGGCCAACATGGTGAAACCCCATCTCTACTGAAATTAGCCTGGCATGGTGGGGTGCACCTGTAATCTCAGCTACTTGGGAGCCTGGGAGGCAGAGGCTACAGTGAGCCAAGATCACGCTGCTGCACTCCAGCCTGGGTGACGGAATGAGACTCCATCTCAAAAACAAATTAAAAAAAACCCAACTAGGACAGTATAGGTTTTATATGGCTCGGACTTTATAGTTTTCTTTTTTTTTTTTT
>NW_016846661.1:0-209 GCF_001698545.2 Rhinopithecus bieti | reverse complement strand
GTACATGTTCTTCTCTCCAGGACTACAGGTAAAGGATGATATTGTGCACACCACACTTAGATTCCCTTTCAAAAATTTAATCAGAGGTTGGAGGGCCTCGGACTGTTTTTTTCAGTTGCAACAGATGTAGAAGCCACTGAAGAATGAACGCCACGACTAAGTACAGCAAAGCTCTGCAAATGTGCTAGTTTGGTAAACATTGTGTCCTT
>NW_016846659.1:0-872 GCF_001698545.2 Rhinopithecus bieti | reverse complement strand
CCATGCATTTACGACTGCTCCTGGCCCTTCCTTTTATTTTCTAAGGTCTGGAAACATTTTTATTTTAATTTTTTTTTATTATTCTCGGAGTATTTTTTTTTTTTTAATCTGTGAAATTGGCCGGGTGTGGTGGCTCACACCTGTAATCCCAGCACTTTGGGAGGCTCAGGTGGGCGGATCATGAGGTCAGGAGATCGACACCATCTTGGCTAATATAGTGAAACCCCATCTCTACTGAAAATACAAAAAAATTAGCTGGGCATGGTGGTGGGCGCCTGTAGTCCCAGCTACTCCTCAGGAGGCTGAAGTGGGAGAATGGTGTGAACACGGGAGGTGGAACTTGCAGCAAGCCAATGCACTCCAGCCTGGGCGACAGAGCGAGACTCTGTCTCAAAAAAAAGGTATGAAATTGAGGAAAAGACAAAGGAAAGGCTGACTCCCTACCCTCCTGGTATACTCTTCCAATTTTTCTGCAATTGCTATGTATTAATATCCACTGGGTATTAAAAAGATGGACAGCCCCTTAGATCCTTTTTTCTTAGCTATTTCCCGTAATCCCACTTCACTCCTTCATTCACTTATTTTTAACAGGGTAATGTGTACAAATACATAGTTCAGAAAAATTTAAAATTTAGCTGTCTATAAAAGTATATAGCAAAATCCCATTCGTAGTCTTATTCTCCCTCCACAGCCAAACACTTTTAATTGGTTTCTTACCTATCATTTCAGAATTTATCTTTGCAAATACACAGGTATATACTTACTCTACTCTTCTCTCTCAACACAAAAAGTAGCATACCACACATACGATACCATTCCTTCTTTTAAAAACACACACAATCTATCCGAGTTCTTCCACGTGAGTGCAGAGT
>NW_016846658.1:0-208 GCF_001698545.2 Rhinopithecus bieti | reverse complement strand
ACACTCCAAGAAACTACTCTCTGACATGTCCATTCTTTTTACAGAGTTAAAGCTCACTCTATGTTTCTCAATTTGAAATTGGTTTGTGGGTTCTGCGAAGGGATATTAAGTGGCAACCGGAGGCCTGTGTCGAGCAAGGAAATGTCTTCCATCGAAAATTGGAGAGAAGCTTTCTGCGCAACTCTTTTGTGATGTTTGTATTCATCTC
>NW_016846657.1:0-2022 GCF_001698545.2 Rhinopithecus bieti | reverse complement strand
CCGTGGTTTGTTTTAGTAGCTCAGAGAGTTTTATCTGAGGCCATTTGGAAATTTAAGCTAATGAAGGTCATTGATTCTGTTTGCCCACAGATGTGTTTTCTTTTCTGCTGGTCTCATTCTTCATCTTAAAGAATATAGAAAATTCACAAATGTTATTTCTGACCCTTTTATATTATGTGTTGTCTTTCCTATTCATATATGCTAGCAGAGATGTTTAATAATTGTACAGTTCAGATTGACTCCCTGGTCCTTTGTTCCTACTGAAGATAATTAATTAGTTAATACAGATTTGCATAGTCCCTTGAAATGTATTGTAAGACTGCCCAGTAATGCCAGTGGCACAATTCAGCGAAGACTAATAACCTTTTTATATTTCTCTTCTTTAATGGTAGCTAATTATTAATAATTTATGTTTATAAGAAAAAAGCCCCCAAAAAAGTTAAGTTCAAACACCTAAAGAACAGTGAAAATATGCTTGAAATAAACTTTTTAAAATCAAATTATATGGCTTCCGACCAATTCACTGAATCAAGACTCCTCTAATTTCTTTTAACAGATTTGTCATTGAGCACACCTGTTCCTATCTGTAATATACCTGGTCCTAACTCATACTCTTCTAGCAGGATCCTTGTGTGTTACAACTGTCGTAAAGTATAGATCCTCTGCCTACTCTGTAGAGTTCATTTTAAAAACAGCAGTCCACAAATATACTCTGAACCTTGAATGCAGTGGAAAAGAAGTAAGGGATGGATGTTTTGTGAAGGACCAAAGAAATATTCTGCATATTTTATAAGAATAGATTCCTTTTGTAAATACTGAAACCTATTAATCTAGACTAACATAATAGTTACAAGGTTACATAAAATTCACTTTTAGAACTTTATTACAAGGCAGAATTCTTAAGTTTAAGAAATCAGCTATTGGTTAAAGATACAGTTACATCAATACGTAACTGTTTTTGCCCTAAGAAATTATTGTCCAAATCATGGTTATCTCTGTTGCAGAAATTAAAATTTGGTAAGACATTAATAATAATGTCTGTCTTACTCATAACATGTCATTCTAAGTAGCCTGACAGAGCTACGCTGCCTAAAGAAAATGTCACCCTTACAGGAGACTTAAATCCAAATTAAAACCCAGGCGGGGCACAGTGGTTCACGCCTTTATTCCCAGCACTTTGGGAGGTCAACCTGGACGGATCACAGGGTCAAGAGATCGAGACCATCCTGGCTAACACGGTGAAACCCCGTCTCTACTAAAAATACAAGAAACTAGCCGGGCGTGGTGCCGGGCGTGGTGGTGGGCGCCTGTAGTCCCAGCTACTCGGGAGGCTGAGGCAGGAAAATGGCATGAACCCAGGAGGTGGAGCTTGCAGCGAGCAGAGATCATGCCACTGCACTCCAGCCTGGGCGACAGAGCGAGACTCCATCTCAAAATAAATAAATAAATAAACATAAAAATAAAAAAATACAAACCCAGGAAATCCTAAAATCTGTATATAACATTAAGATAATCTCATATTTATTTGCTATCTCAGAAATACATAAAGTAAAAAGTGCCTATTTCAGTCTCTGAGATAAAATTACAGGTTTATCTTTTCATGACAACTTAATGAAATGGCTTGCATATTACTAGTATAAGAAATGTGCTTTCACAAATATAAAAGTAATTACAGTTCTTAGATTTTAGAATATATATGAAAGAATACATCATTTTATAGTTGTAAAGGGAAACCTAAATCTGCTGATTAACATACTACATTTTCCTGTTATTTACAAAACCCTGTTTTGTTGACATAGGCATACAGATAAGCAGATATGCATTATGATTTGCCAATATGTAATACTAAGGTAAATTCAAATAGAAGAAAGTATGCTAATTAGTAGAGAAAACTTAGAGAAAAGTACTAATTTAGTTAAGATTAATTCTTTTTTTTTTTATTTAAAAGGTAGGATCAATTTTTGTTTTTTAAAAAAAAGAGAGAGAGAAAGAAGAATAGCATGAAGTGCTAGGAGCCAGACA
>NW_016846656.1:0-868 GCF_001698545.2 Rhinopithecus bieti | reverse complement strand
AAAGAAAAGAGGTTTATTTATGTCTGCAGGCTAGTAAATTCAAGGGCATTGCCTTTGCTTCTGGTGAAGGCTTTTGCTACCTCCTAACTTGGTAGAAGAAGGTCAAAGGGGAAGAAGAGACATGAGAAGACAGTGAACCCAAGGGGCATCCAGGCTTTATAAGAACTCACTCTTGTGGGAACTAATCCATAGTCATAAGAACTAATCCAGTCTCACCAGAGAACTCACTACCACTAAAAGGGCACCAAGCCATTCAGGAGGGGTCCACCCTTATGACCCAGACACCTTCCTCTAGGCCCCATCTACCATCATCACCATATTGAGTATCAAATTTCAACATGAGCTTTGGTAGGAACAGGCAAACCATATCTAAACCATAGCAGATAGTTCATATAGTATTTGTTTCACTTTTAAAAGCAGGCTCTGGAGGACAACGTTAAAATAATAGGTTTGGTCTTTCAACACTGAGCACTGGAAGTAGAGGCTTAAAATATGTAATGAGTTGAATTGGTGAGTGACCTGTGTTACTTTTTATTATTCATAACTAAAGCTAGTTAGAAGATGGTAATGGACTGAGGCTATGTTTTATCCTTTCATTTTAGTCACTTAAAAACAGCAAGAGGAATTTTAAATTAAATAATGAACCAAGTAACAATATTGCCTTAATTGAAAATGAAAATAGATTTTGAGTCTTTGCAAAATTACATCGAGATTACAATTATGTTTAATACTGAAGAACAAACCATCTTTTTTGATAAATCAATGTTTAGTGTCCCTTTAATGCTCTAAGAAGAGGATCAGCAATTCACAGATATGTAATTAGATTAAGGTTTTTCTAAAGGTTGTTCCAAACCATTTCTCACTTGTG
>NW_016846655.1:0-244 GCF_001698545.2 Rhinopithecus bieti | reverse complement strand
CTTTAGTTATTGAAGGTTACGAGAAAATAAACCTTCCTGCTTTAACATGGTTCAGTGTCCTTTATATATGAGTTGACTCTGGGATGTTTTCCAAATCTTGCATGTAAAATGTTCTCTTTCAATTTTCTATTAATAAAGGCAGTTTTCTTACACCATTCCTTCTTTGCATTGGTATGACAATGCGTTTTTATGTAAATTGACTATTTTCAGAACACTTAATATGATTTGCTCTTATTTGAAACTT
>NW_016846654.1:0-873 GCF_001698545.2 Rhinopithecus bieti | reverse complement strand
ACGTGACCACGTCGCAGATGGCCAATGAGCAGGGCTTGTTTGATGTGCACAGTGTCCTGCGGGTGGTGCTGGGTGCGAATGGCACCTACAGCTGCCTGGTGCGCAACCCCGTGCTGCAGCAGGACGCACACGGCTCCATCACCATCACACCCCAGAGAAGCACCACAGGTTTCTTTGCTTAAATGTCCCCCTGAGGGAGGGGGGTTCTGCTTCTATCAGCAGGGGTTGGGAGCTCCGAATCTAGCCCCACCTTCAGTCTCCTGGAACAGCGAGTTGCCTCCTAATGATAGGGAGAAAGATAACGGGGAGGTGGGGTTGTTCATTGGATGGGGTTGGGGGCGGAGCAATCACAGGCCTTCTTGGCTATCCTGACTTCAAGGCTCTGGAAGCTAATGGGAAGACTGGAGTCACATCTGGGTTAGCAGAGGGGTGGGAGAAAGAAAGGAGTCCTGATGGCAGGATTCACCAGGGCTGGAGTTGGTGAGGGTCACCTACCCCAGGCCTGGCCCTGGGGTTGATCTGGTCAGGCCAAGACCCACCTGCTGTGATTGTTCTCAGAGGACTGGGAAGACTCCATATCTGAGAGTCCTCAGGCTTAATTTACTTTTGCATCTAAGAAGAAAATAGGAAGATGGAACAGGGTCTGGGAGTTGATGGGGGAAGAGGTTGGGAGACTTGGATGGTAGCCTGGAGAGTCCTGCTTCTCCTCATCACCCTGCCCCTCTGACCCCGCCCCCAGGAGCCGTGGAGGTCCAGGTCCCTGAGGACCCGGTGGTAGCCCTGGTGGGCACCGATGCCACCCTGCGCTGCTCCTTCTCCCCCGAGCCTGGCTTTAGCCTGGCACAGCTCAACCTCATCTGGCAGCTGACAGAT
>NW_016846653.1:0-668 GCF_001698545.2 Rhinopithecus bieti | reverse complement strand
AAAAGGAGTAGAACATGTAAACAGCAATCAGTGAGACAGAAGTACAGCCACATATGGAAATACTCTGCAGCTACTTTTTAAAATGTAGTTGGTAGCATGGCCAGGCACGGTGGCTCATGCCTGTAATCCCAGCACTTTGGGAGGCCGAGGTGGGTGGATCACCTGAGGTCAGGAGTTCGAGACCAGCCCGACCAACATGGAGAAACCCCATCTCTACTAAAAATACAAAATTAGCCGGGCATGTGGCACATGCCTGTAATCCCAGCTACTAGGGAGGCTGAGGCAGGAGAATTGCTTGAACCCAGGAGGCGGAGGTTGTGGTGAGCCGAGATCACTCCATTGCACTCTAGCCTGGGCAACAAAAGCGAAACTCCGTCTCAAAAAAAAAAAAAAAAAAAAATGTAGTTGGTAGTTTTCTCTATACTGGTGATATGGATCAATCTACAAGTTGCATATGTAGTGAAAAAAGTGAATGCAGGTCAGTGTGTTTATTGAGTGTGCTTCCTCTGTAACAATAAAAAGAGAGTATGGCCAGGTGCCATGGTTCACGCCTGTAATCCCAGCACTTTGGGAGACTGAGGCAGGAGGATCATTTGAGGTTGGGAGTTCAAGACTAGCCTGGCCAACATGGTAAAACTCTGTCTCTATTAAAAATACAAAAAAGCCGG
>NW_016846652.1:0-2026 GCF_001698545.2 Rhinopithecus bieti | reverse complement strand
TATACCCCAAACAAAATTAATTGTAATTTTACTTTCCTGGTTTAAATAAAAGCAAACTTACCAATAGTATTTTCAAAATCTACTTCTGGAAAAAATGAACCATTAAAATTACATAAAACTTGTATTTTGAATAGGTGGTTTTGTTTTTTTGTGTTTGTTTGTTTGGGTTTTGGCCTCAGGCTCCACTCTAGCTTAGTGCTAATACAAGTGTGAAAACAATAAGAATTGACTAGCTCAACAACTCAATTCAACACTGAGTGTCCAGGAGATATGTTTTACCGAGTTGCATTAGAAAACTTTATATTTATTAATAGTGTTGTCTATAATAATGAAATATACGGAAGCTACAGTTACATAATTTTTTTTTTTTTTTTTTTTTTGAGACACGGTCTCACTCTGTCGCCCAGGCTGGAGTGCAGTGGTGCAACCTCAGCTCACTGCAACCTCCACCTCTGGGGCTCAAAGCATGCTCCCACCTCAGCCTCTAGAGTAGCTGGGACTACAGGTGTGTGCCACCACACCTGGCTAATTTTTGTATTTTTTGTATAGCTGGGGTTTCACCATGTTGCCCAGGCTGGTCTCAAACACTTGAGTTTAAGGGATCCACCTGCCTCGGCCTCCCAAAGTGTTGGGATCACAGGTGTTAGCTACTGCCCCCAGCCTATACGGTTACATAAATTAAGTGGATGTAGTGGAGATAACCCACAACCAAGCACGCAGGTTACACTCTCATTAGCAACATTTTTCCTCTTTTGCCTTTAATGTCACTTTGCCTTCATGTGACCTACTCCAAGGTGGTCTCAACATAGCTGCCTCAAAAAATATCCCACACATGGCAATATATCCTGTTTTCATACTTAATTCTAATGAAGCAAGTAATTTTGTACTTCTCAAGCTGTTTCTGGTGCGATAACAATGGAATCCTAGCACAGAATCATAGAGTAGGAGTCAGAGCCTGTTGGTTTGGTCAGAACCACATGAGGTCACAGTGTGTCTCACCTTTTTCTACCGTGAATTTCAAAACGATTACATCACTCAAAAGAGCTTGACCCCAAGCTTTATTTGCAAAGACAGTGACGTATCTTCCCCCAAAGATGCTATCACCCCAGACTGCACTGACACCTTTCTAGTGAAAGGGAGAGTGGTCGCTCTTTTCTGCTGTGCACTATTGAGATTCCTTCCAAAGTAACAAGTTCATTATTTATTTATTTATTTATTTATTTATTTATTATTTGAGACAGAGTTTTGCTCTTGTTGCCCAGGCTGGAGTACAATGGCGTTATCTCTGCCCACTGCAACCTCCGCCTCTCATGTTCAAGCGATTCTCTTGCCCCAGCCTCCCGAGTAACTGGGATTACAGGTGCCTGCCACCATGCCCAGATAATTTTTGTATTTTTAGTAGAGACGGCATTTCACTATGTTGGCCAGGCTGGTCTCGAACTCCTAACCTCAGGTGATCTGCCCGCCTCAGTCTCCCAGAGTGCTGGGATTACAGGCATGAGCCACCACACCCGGCCTCAAGTTCATTTTAAAACACCAAATGCTGGGGTCTGGGAATGGTGGCTCACACTTTTAATCCCAGCACTTTGGGAGGCCCAGGCGGGCGGATCACCTGAGGTCGGGAGTTTGAGACCAGCCTGACCAACATGGAGAAAGCCCATCTCTACAAAAAATGCAAAATTAGCCGGGTATGGTGGCGCATGCCTGTAGTAATCCCAGCTACTTGGGAGGCTGAGGCAGGAGAATTGCTTGAACCCAGGAGGCAGAGGTTGCAGTGAACCGAGATCCGTACCACTGCACTCTAGCCTGGGCAACAAGAGCAAAACTCCGTCCCCACCCAAAAAAAAAAAAGGAAAAAAATAAAATACTGAATTTTGGGAGGATGCCAGCATCTCAAACTGTATCTTTCACACATTTTTGATCATGACTCCCAGTAAAAAAAAATATATATATATATATGTTTTTTGTTTTTTGTTTTTTTTGAGACGGAGTTTCGCTCTGTCGCCCAGGCTGGAGCGCAGTGGCC
>NW_016846651.1:0-872 GCF_001698545.2 Rhinopithecus bieti | reverse complement strand
CCCACAGCCCTCCTAAGCTACCGGGATTGTGGGAAGGGACATGGTGTGTGCAACACTCACTTCAAAGCTCCTGGATCTTGTCAGCGAGGAGCTGCACGGCCGCTGAAACAGAGAGGCAGAACCGGGTGCTCCAGACCCAGGGAAACAGAAACCCATCCCATGCCCCAGTGGGGAACTTCCCAGTCCTGCAACCAGAAACCCCACCAACCCTGGGACTGACTCACCCACCCGTCACCTGGATTAAATGTGGAAATGCCTTCTAAGCGGGAAAGTGGTTCTCAGGTGCTGGGCCATCCCAGTACCATTCAGAACATGTTTCAAAGACAGATAAGCCAGCCAGCAAGCAAACACCATACAAGTGGTACCAGGCAGTAGTTAAAGGGGAAACAGCGGCAGTATCTCTAACCGTCCTAAGAGAAGGAGAGTTCTGGGACTCGTGGACAAAGTGTACACGGAGTTCAGATGACACACTGTTATCTGTGCACACCCCTAGCTGAGAAGGCACAGAAGGGCCAGGTCGGCTTGATTCTCCTCCCCAGAGGAAAGTCAGTCCCAGTGATGCTGCCTGTACCTGTAGCCCACCCTGCCCCCCACACCTGCAGAAAGACACCGCTGTCCATCCCTTCCCCAGCCAGGGCTCCATCATACCTAGCTGCTGTGTAAGTTCATCAATTTCCCTCTGCAGCCAGATGCACTAGACCAGCAGACACCAGAGGAAGAGAAATGGTTAGTCAATTCTGGCCTCCTCTCTCCCCAGCCTCCCTGCAGCCCCCATAGCCTGCAGCCCAGTGGCGAGGTGGGTTGGCACAGAACCCTCAATGGAAAGGAGGCACCCTCTTTCCGTGGGGTGCAGAAGGTGGAGACGTGTGGCG
>NW_016846650.1:5237-7674 GCF_001698545.2 Rhinopithecus bieti | reverse complement strand
TTACTGTTATACCAGAACATCTTTCTTCTACTCCCCAGAACAACATTTTGCAAATTATCAGTATGGGGTAGAAATCCTCTCTCAAATAAAATTAATAAACAGAAAACAATAAAGATAGGCTGCATACCATGTTACTATAAAAAACAGGAAAAAGAAATAGGAAAAAATAATTAGTAAATATAAAACAATAGAAAATTCCTCAGAACACATTAAAACCATGACAAATACAGTTATTTAACTCCATAAAGCAAGAGGTCAAAGCAGATATGGCTAATCTTAAGAAAGATATTATGAAACAGAAGAAAAAACTGAAAAGTTAAGCTGGCCGTGTTCTGGAAAAAAGTTAAAAGAAGGAAATTAAGCCATTATACAAACTAAGGATTGATTTGAAATGGCAAGATCTAATTTACCTTAGATTGCTATAAAAGGTTAATGTAATTCCAATAAAATCACAATAGGAAATTTTGTTTATAAGTGTAGAATATTATCATTTATAACATATAAAAGTATATGTATGTTGTTTAGTTATATACATGTTTATATAATATATACAATCAGAATATACAAATGAAAATGTTTTAAGTATAGAATATATTTATATACATATATTAGAACATAGGTACACTTATATACAAATATTAAAAGGTACCAAGTTAAAATTTTGAACGTGAGTTGAATGAGGAAAAATGATTCATATTCAGTATTAAGATTTTTTACAAATCTAGATGAATTAAAACAGTATAGTAATATGTGCACATATAACCATATGTAATAGAACATTGTAAGTAAATACAAATACACATTTAAGATAAATGTGTTGCTTCATATTATTATAGAAAAGGTAAATTATTCAATGCATAAAGTTGACAAAATTAGATATAGTCTCCTGTAAAAAATAAATTTACTACCTCCTTTCAGTAAAATAGTTTCAGTTAGATCAAAGTAAAAATTCAAGAAATAAATGTAGGCTGAAACTATGGGAGATAATGTGATGGAACTAAGGACAATATTATGCCAGTATTTGAATTAGATGAACTGTATAAATACCTAGAAAAAGTTTATCTAGTTTACCTAGTTGATAATTTCTGAATAGTCATACTACAATTAGTAAATTTAAATTAAATATTTTTCAGAAATAAATCTCCAGACCCATGACTGAACCAGAAGAGTTTGCTTACTATTCAAAATCTAAATATTTCTACTCTTAGAGATACTTTTTGTTGTTGTTGTTGTTGTTGTTGCCCAGACTGGAATGCAATGGCATGATATCTGCTCACTGCATCCTCTGCTTTCCAGGTTCAAGCGATTCTCCTCCCTCAGCCTCCTGAGTATCTGGGATTACAAGCACGCACCACCATGCCTGGCTAATTTTTGTATTTTTAGTAGAGATGGGATTTCAACATGTTGGACAGAATAGTGTCGAACTCTGGACCTCAGGTGAACGACCCACCTCGGCTTTCCAAAGTGCTGGAATTACAGGCGTGAGCCACTGCACCCAGCCAAAGATACACTTTTTATAGAATATAAAATGAAAGTGTATATTACATCTTTTTTCCCATGTCAGGATAAACTTAATTCCAAACTTAAACATTAAATTTTATACACACAAAAGAGTAACATATCAAATCTGCCATATATAATGATGAAAATACAAATCAAACTGATTTTATTCTAGGAAACTGTTTGTTTAACACATTATTAGATTTAAATAGAAATAAAATACAATCACAACAGATGCAGAAAAATTGACAAAATGATAAAATAGATAGAATTAAAATACCATCTAAAGGTAAAAGCGTTTTGAAAACTGGAAATCAGAAGAAAAGTCATAGGTGAGTAAAGAGTGTCTACAAAAACCTATAAAAAAACATAAAATTTAATAGTGAAATGCTGGAAGGGTTCATTTTAAATGAGGTTTTAAAACCAATAATAGCCCCACTATTAACAATTCAATGTAACATTGTCTCATAGAGCCTATCAATGGCATTAGGAAAATGTAATAATAATTCAATGGGAAATAAAAAAAGAAAACAAATATCACCTTTTGCAAAATTATATGATTGTATATACATTTTAAAATATCTCATATGAATTTTAAAATTAATATGTAAATCTGCTTTTCTATGTAGATATATAGACAAAATATATTACACAGCTATGAAGATAACTAGAGATGAAACCATTAGAAAATAATAGGTAAAACGATTTCATATAACATAACAAATCAAATACTTAAGAATAATTCAAAGAAAAACTGTCTTAATATCTCTGTGTGGAAAGCAATGAAACAACAAAGTGAGAAAATCTTAGAAAGATCTAAATAAATATATATAGCATAAACATTTTTTGGAGGCCGGGCGCGGTGGCTCAAGCCTGTAATCCCAGCACTTTGGGAGGCCGAGACGGGCGGATCACGAGGTCAGGAGATCGAGATCAT
>NW_016846650.1:0-1191 GCF_001698545.2 Rhinopithecus bieti | reverse complement strand
CCGTCTCAAAAAAAAAAAAAAAAATTTACACAAATTTGACTTCACAAAATAATCTCTAAATCATGCACTTTTTTTTCTATTTGGATATTTCCCCAGCTTCAACAGGCTCACTCTAGTTTCTCTAGAATGTCTTCTTGTAAAACCTGTTGACTGAATCATTTATCATAAATTCTGATTATCATATTTTCTGCCATTTGCCTAAAGTGAAGTATTCAATCCATCTGAGTCTTAGTGCTATCTCTGTAAGAAGAAAATAAGATCTATTTGTGAGTGTGGTAAGGAAGATTAAATTAGTTTGCATATGAAAAGTGCTTAGTAATATGCCTATCATACTTAGGTTAAACTGCATCCTTATTCACATATGCAATTTTCTGCCCTTCTTTAATGCCTTTACTGTTAATGCAAGAGACCAAAATATGGTGCCCTCTTATGTTTTCATTCTCTGAAATAGTATATATTTTTTAAAACATAACACATGGACGGAAAATCATGAATATAAATAATTGCAACTGATGGATATGTCAATTAGCTAGATTTACTTATTCCAATTTATATTCATAAATCATAACATCACGTTGTACCATCTATTTGTATATAAAACTATGATTTGTCAATTTGCAATTAAAACATTAAAAAATTAAAATTATAGAATATATGAGAATGTCAAAAAATATAGCTATATCAACATAATTATTTAAATAATATTGGAAAATATTTGTATATATTTAAAGGGCAAAATTTTGTTTTTTTATTGTATATTACAGAAACTGGCAACAATAATCAATTTAAAATAATTTTGGATTTCTGTATTCTATATTCACCAGAAGCTATACCAATTAAATGTTTGTGTCACAAATTCAGTTTTAATGTGTCTGTCAAAATAAACTGCTATAGAGATTTGTTAAAATTACATATTCAAATTATTTGAGAATTATTTATTTAACTTTGTGTTTTAAATGATTTTCTAACTGTATTTTCCCCAACTTTGGATGGAAGGTAATATCTGCACTAAAGTGGATTTTACATTACTCTTTTGATTACTTATTTTCCTCAGATTGAAGCAACTAATAATTAATAATTTTGCCCATATTTAAAACTAAATTGACTTATCTAATAATATCAATTTTCTTTCTGAAATGGTTTTGTTTTATTTTATTCTTCTCTGTGACTATTTTACATTTTGAAAAGTTG
>NW_016846649.1:0-442 GCF_001698545.2 Rhinopithecus bieti | reverse complement strand
CAATGCAGTTCAAAGTATCCCTTCTCAGATTCCCGAAAAACAGTGCCACAAAAGTGCTCCATGAAAAGAAAGGTGTAACACTGTGAGATGAATTCACACATCACAAAGAAATTTCTCAGAAAGCTTCTTTCTAGTTTTATCTGAGGATAGTTTTTTAGTCCCCATAGACTTCAATACAATCCAAAATATCCATTCTCAATTCCGCAAAAGCAGTGTTACCAAACTGCTCCATGAAAAGAATTGTGAACTATGTTAGATGAATTAAAACATCACAAAGCAGTTTCTCAGAATGCTTCTTTCTAGTTTTTATATGAGGATATTTCCTTTGTCACCATAAGCTTCAATGTGCTCCAAAATATCCCACAGTAGATTCCACGAAAACTGTGTTAACAAACTCCTCAATGAAAAGAACAGTGTAACTCTGTGAGATGAATTCTCACAT
>NW_016846648.1:0-872 GCF_001698545.2 Rhinopithecus bieti | reverse complement strand
TTCCTTCCTTCCTTCCACAACTAGTGACAATATTTTGCAAACACAGCTTTAAGGCAAGCCTCCAAGCATCCCTGTTTTGACTCAATTGCTACTCTAACTCCCTCCCACGTAGAAATTTTAGAGCTCCAACAGCTTGTGAATCTTGAGAAGAATTTGAGTATTGACATAAAATGCAAAGGGAACTCTTTGAGGTGTTTTAGGCAAGGGAGGGCCACGGTTCAGATTTTCCTGTGAGAAATTCCAGTCTGTGTTGTGTGGACAACTGATGAAAGTCAAGCATAGTGGGTGCAGGTGGCAAGAAGTGGGTCCGGGGGGAAGAGCACGCAGAGCAGGCACAAGGAGCACCACTCCTGAGTCTCAGCTGACTCAGGTGCCACCCGGAGAAGCACCTGGCAGCCCCGGGGGCCAGATGTCCAAGGTGTGACAGGGAGAGTCAGGGATTCCCCAGCTTCTGTCTCAGGGAACTGGGCAGTGGGGGCTTCTTTCCCTGAGAAGAGGAATATACATATATTTTGTTTGTTTGTTTTTGAGGCAGAGTTTCACTCTTGTTGCCCAGTCTGGAGTACAGTGGCTCTATCTCAGCTCACCACAACCTCTGCCTCCCGGGTTCAAGCGATTCCCCTGCCTCAGCCTCCTGAGCAGCTGGAATGACAGGCTCCCGCCACCACACCTGACTAATTTTTTGAATTTAGTAGAGATGGGGGTTTCACCATGTTGGCCAGGCTGGTCTTGAACTCCTGACCTCAGGTGATCCGCCCACCTTGGCCTCCCAAAGTCCTGAGGTTATAGGTGTGAGCCTCCATGCCCAGCTGGGAGGAATATTTAAATGTACACCGGGTGTTGGTTTTCTGGAAGTTCCTCCTATGAAAGAA
>NW_016846647.1:0-442 GCF_001698545.2 Rhinopithecus bieti | reverse complement strand
CTTGTTATTCACTTATGGAAGCCACTTAGATGTTGCATATACCAAACTGTTGACTATTAAGCATGAGGCAAACATCGCTCCTCTATCTCACCTGTTTCTTCATTTGCGTATGGTGGTGGTGTTTACAGGAAGAGGTCTACAGTTCATTGCAAGGTTCTAGAGGGAATCAGGATACGCCAACCTGAGGTATGCCATTTTGGCATCAGAATTCTTTTGAGGAGAAAGCATTGAAGTTCCTAAAATTCTCTATCTGCCTAAAACCAGAGCCTCCCCAAACAACTCCATTGTCCTAAGTCTCTCCCCAGGAGCAACTGTAATCTCTTCTTGGAGGTGAGAAGCCCCCCCCCCCCACATCCCGGCAGACATTGTCACAAAGGACCATGTCTCCCATCTGCCCTCCCTAGGGCCCATTTATCTTTCTTTTTATCTTCTTTTATTTTTT
>NW_016846646.1:0-516 GCF_001698545.2 Rhinopithecus bieti | reverse complement strand
GGGTGCTACTTTTATTTATATATATTAATATTTATATTTATAAATAGCATAAAATTACAGGTGGTCATAATGAGGTTATTCTCATACCATAGCTAGCTTTTTACAGTTCAGAAATTCAACTGAGACTAATCTCCAACAATGTGCTAGAATACGCTGCTGACAACTATAATCAAGATTTCTGCCCCCTCAATCTTACAGTTCTTTTTTTTTTTTTTGAGATGGGGTCTTGCTCTGTTGCCCAGGCTGGAATGCAGTGGTGTGGTCTTGGCTCACTGCAACCTCTGCTTCCTGGGTTCAAATGATTCTTCTGCCTCAGCCTCCCAAGTAGCTGGGATTACAGGCGCCCGCCACCACACCTGGCTAAGTTTTTTTTTCGTATTTTTAGTAGAGATGGGGTTTCACCATGTTGGCCAGGCTGGTCTCAAACTCCTGACCTCAAGTGATCCACCCACCTTGCCCTCCCAAAGTGCAGGGATTATAGGCATGAACCACCACGCCCAGCCTACAGTTCTTTTC
>NW_016846645.1:0-872 GCF_001698545.2 Rhinopithecus bieti | reverse complement strand
CCTTATCCATTCTCAGCATATTATTTTCAATGGCCCCTGCAGACGACCTCCGAGGGAAGAGCCCTCCAGACCCCTAAGGGGCCCTCAGTCTGGTCCTGTGGTCTCTATAGCTCCCTCTCCACCCAGCATCCCCCTCCCCATCACTCCATGCCAGCTGCAGGGAAGGCCCCCGGGTCTCTCAACCCACACGTTGGCCCAGCCTTGGCTCCAGGATCCAACTCCAGGGGCCCACCCTGCCACAGGACTTTTGTTTTTCCAAACTTAGAGCTGCCCTTGGCCAGGGAGGGCCAAGCCTGCAACCACTGCTTGGCAGAGGAAATGTCTGTGCTTCAGGCCTGTCCCGTGCCCTGGATGAACACTACCAGCCCCTGGGCATTGCCCTCCACTGTGGGAGGCCACTGTGGTCTTGAGGCTTCTGGGGAAAGGTCAAGCTTGTCTTTAAGCAACGCGATGCCAGTGGCCTGGATGAGTCATCCCCAAACGTGAGTCATCTCAGCTGCTGGGGATCTTCCAGTTCTTTGATTGAGGTGAGATCCACATAGCATAGAATTAGCCGTTCACGGCATGTGGTGCCATGGCGTCTAGCAGAGCCGCAGTATCTTGTGGCCGCCTCCCCCCCGCCCCACATCTCATTCCAGGGCAATTTCACCCAGAAGGAAACCCCTCGCCCCTCGGCTGTCCCCCCAATCTACCTCTCATGTCTACGGACCTCCCTTTCCCGCATTTCTGCAGATGGAATCGCAGGTGGCCTCTCAGGCCTGGCTTCTTCCGCTCAGAGTGTGTCGAGTCCATCCCTGTGTGCGGTGGCTAAGCTGGAGCCTCTACCTTTCGTGGCTCACATTCTGTAGTATGGATGAGCCACGTCCGTGTGT
>NW_016846644.1:0-487 GCF_001698545.2 Rhinopithecus bieti | reverse complement strand
AATAGTTGAGTAATGAGCACAGCACATTTGATCGTCAATTCTGAAATCTACATTAAACAGCTAATTAGTTTCTGTACATTTCAATAAATGTATAAAGAATAGAACAAATGAACTAATTTTCCAAAACATGTAGAAGGATCTAAAGAGATACTAAATCAAACCACTGTTCTAGGTGGTGATACTTTTTTGGAAAATGTTTATAAATGTGCCAATCCAAAATTATAAAAATGTCATTTCGATTTCTAGGAATGACAAGGTATTTATGAAATCTTGCATAGACTTAAGTGATGTTTCCATAAATATTCTTCATTTTTTAAAAATTATACACAACAGATGATGCTATGGTTTAGATGTTGGCTCCCGAACTTCGTGTTAAAATTTAATACCCGGTGTTGGAGGTGGGGCCTAATGGGAGGTGTTTGGATCATGGGGGTGGCTCCCTCATGAGTAGATTAATGCCCTCCCTGGGGGGTGGGTGGTGAGTGAG
>NW_016846643.1:0-501 GCF_001698545.2 Rhinopithecus bieti | reverse complement strand
AGTAGTTGAGTAGTGAGCACAGCACATTTGATCGACAATTCTGAAATCTACATTAAACATACCTTAGTTTCTATTAAATTCCAGTAATTGTATAAAGAATTAGAACATATGAACTAATTTTCCAAAACCCTCATATAAACATGTAGAAAGAGCTAAAGAGATATCAAATCAAGCCACTGTTCTAGGTGGTGACACTGATTTGGAAAATGTTTATAAATGTGCCAATCCAAAATTATAAAATGTCATTTTGACCTCTAAGCATGACAAGGTATTTGTGAAATCTTGCATAGACTCAAGTGCTGTTTCCATAAATATTCTTCAGCATTTTTTTAAATCATACACAACAGATGATGCTATGGTTTGGATGTTGGCCCTCAAACCTCATGTTAAAATTTAATACCCAGTGTTGGAGGTGGGGCCTAATGGGAGGTGTTTGGATCATGGGGGTGGCTCCCTCATGAGTAGATTAATGCCCTCCCTGGGGGGTGGGTGGTGAGTGAA
>NW_016846642.1:0-442 GCF_001698545.2 Rhinopithecus bieti | reverse complement strand
CAAGCATATTTAAAATGATTCACTATAGAAATTACTAAAACACAGAGAGGGGACTAAAGAATGTTTTAATGTTTTAATGAGTCAAAGGTAGTTATTTTTTAGTTTTGAACTCTTTTAATATGAACACGCATGTGTTTTTCTGTTACTCAGGTAACAAGGGTCTTTTCTCAATTTGCATAACATATTAATGAATTTCTCCAAATTTAATTTTTCTTCCACAAATTTTCCCTAAACTTCTGGCAGCTGCTTCTGTTCTTCCATGTTACAATCTATTACTGTGAAAATGATCTAGCACAAACTTGTTTTTGTGAATGGTTTTCCTCACAGCACTTCAGCATTTCCGGGGTTGCACAAAGGGTCCCTCACATCCAGACTAAAGAACCCCTGTAAGCCGGGTGCAGAGGCTCATGCCTGCAATCCCAGCACTCTGGGAGGCCGAGGC
>NW_016846641.1:0-1013 GCF_001698545.2 Rhinopithecus bieti | reverse complement strand
CCAAAAGCAGTGTTTCCAAAATTCTCAACCAAGAGAAAACCTTAGCTCTATGAGTTGAATGCACACATCACAAAGCACTTTCTCCCATAGCTTCCTTCTAGTTTTCTTCCTGGGATTTCACTTTTTTTCCATTGGCCTCTATAAGTTCACAAATGTCCATTCGTAGAATGGACAAAATCAGTGTTTTCAACATGCTGAATCCAAAGAACACTTTAATTATGTGAGATGAAGGCACACATCACAAAGTAGTTTCTCAGAATGATCTTTCTTGTTTTTATCTGAAGTTTTTTCCTTTTCCACCATAGGCCTCAATGTGCTCCCAAATATCCCTTTGCAGAATCTACAGAAACTGTTTCCAAACTGCAGAATACAAAGAAAGGTTTATCTCTGTGAGATGAATGAACACATCACAAACCAGTTTGTCAGAAAGCTTCTTTCTCGTTTTACAAGAAATGTCATCTTTTTCACCATAGGCCTCAATGTGCTCCCAAATATCCCTTTGCAAATACTTCAAACACAGGGTTTCCAAACAGCTGAATGAAAAGAAAAGCTTCAGTATGTGAGATGAATGCACACATCATAAAGCGATTTCTCAGATAGCTTCCTTCTTGTTTTTAACCTGGCGTCAATGAGCTGCCAAAGTCCATTCACAGAATGGACAAAAACAGGGTTTCCAAACTGCTAAATCCAAAGAAAGTTTTGACTCTGAGAGATATATGCACACATCCCAAAGCAATTTCTCAGAAGGCTTCTTTCTAGTTTTATCTGGAGATGTTTCCTTTTCACCATAAGCCTCAACGTGCTCCCAAATAGCCGTTTGCAAATTCTACAAAAACAGTGTTTCCAAACTGCTGGATGAAAGGGAAGGTTTAACTCAGTGACATGAATGCAAACATCACAAAGCAGTTTCTCAGATCACCTTCCTCTAGTTCTATCATGAGATATTCCATTTTCACCATTGGCTTCAATGAGCTCCCAAATACCCATTCATAGAATGTAAAAAAACCGTGCTT
>NW_016846640.1:0-442 GCF_001698545.2 Rhinopithecus bieti | reverse complement strand
AAATATTTTCAATTATAAGCATGGATGTCTGCACATGGCAAAAAGACAATAATGCTATAATCACTAGAATTATTGACTAATTTTCCTTTTCCTTTTACATGTCTATATTTTGTACATTTTTTTTGGGGGGGGGGTAGGGTCTCTTTCTGTCGCCCAGGCTGGAGTGTAGTGGTGCAATTACAGCTCACTGCAGCCTTGATCCCCTAAGCTCAAGTGATCCTCTCACCTCAGCCTGTTGAGTAGCTGGAGCCACAGGTGCATGCCACCAAGCCTTACAAATTCAAAAAAAAATATTTTTGGTAGAAACAGGATCTCACTGTGTTGCTCAGGCTGGTCTTGAACTACTGACCTCAAGTGATCCTCCCGCCTCAGTCTCCCAAAGTGTTGGATTATTGGTGTGACCCACCATGCCTGGCTTGTATTTAATTTAATTTAATTTATT
>NW_016846639.1:0-441 GCF_001698545.2 Rhinopithecus bieti | reverse complement strand
AAAATGAAAGAAAACATGTCTTTATAAAACAATTTTATTCTTTTATTACTTGAGAGAAACATTTTGCTACTGTTCATAAGACTACTTCTACTTTTATGAAAATAGCCAGTCATGAGAGAGTCAAATAAGAACCCTAATGAAATGGGGGAATGTTGAGATTTCAGACTTCTTTTCCTCACATCTCTGATTTCACACGATAAAAAACATGACTCTGTTCTAGTTAAATATCCTAGTATCAGTTGTAAAATATCAGATAATGGCTGGTAAGGTAAAGTGTTATCAGATTACCAAACATTTGCCATGTGTGTTTGACTGACAATTTTACAGCAGACGTACTGAAATATATTTTGCTTAGCAACTAATGTTAAGAAGAAAACTTTCTGAATATGTCATGGTTGTGAAAAAAGGTACAAGGAATCTGGAAAAAATTTTACTCTGAAA
>NW_016846638.1:0-208 GCF_001698545.2 Rhinopithecus bieti | reverse complement strand
GGCCTTGCCCTCCGCCCCGGCGGGGGGGCAGTGGCCAGATCTCAGCTCACTGCAAGCTCCACCTCCCGGGTTTATGCCATTCTCCTGCCTCAGCCTCCCGAGTAGCTGGGACTACAGGTGCCCACCTCGTTGCCCGGCTAGTTTTTTTTTTTTGTATTTTTTAGTAGAGACTGGGTTTCACTGTATTAGCCAGATGGTCTCGATCTCC
>NW_016846637.1:0-2061 GCF_001698545.2 Rhinopithecus bieti | reverse complement strand
TCACTCAGTTTTAGCAACAGCAGTGTGTTAAACACTGTGAAGTCTCTAGTATATATCAAGAATATATAGTTTGGACCACTGATACTTTTTATCAATTAAATAAAAGATTAGCTTATATTGCCTTTGGCATCCTTGATTATTTTCCCATGAAAAACAAATAAAAAAATTACTGAAAATCTATGTATTATTCATGTAAAATGTTAGTTTGAAAGCTTAGTCCTACTGACATTAATTTAAAACTTAACATTATATTGAAAAACTTATCTAATATCCTACAATGGAATTAACAATTTTTTTTCCTTTCCTAAAGGCCTACTTGATTATGATCTGTGCCCCTTTCAAGAGAAGGGCATCGAATGTATTTACAGGAATTGAAATCCATCCTCAGAATAATGGGGGACACATTCAACAATTATGATTGCAAGAGATCACCCACTCTGAGCTTTTTGAAATTTTTAAATAATCGATCAAGTATTTTAGACAGTGTGTGATTGGAAAATGTCTGGGAAGGTCAGTGAAACATGACAAATTACAGTGCAATTCTCATAGGTTTGTGATTCTACAATTCATCTTACAAAACCCATGTCTACAAGCAACAGAAGCCCAAGTGCATACTTATGACTAGCTTTTCAAGGGAGTTGCAACTTCTTATTGGGATTATAATTTAGTTTAGGGGGTTAAGAAAAATGCTACTTATGGATTTTTTCTTAAAATTGAGTATCTCTAATTTTAACTTTCCAATTCAGCTTTCTGTAATTTTTGCCTCCTGTCAGTGTTATATATGTTTCTGAAACAGAAGGTTAAAGGAGAACATTTCATGCTCTGTCAAGAGAATTTCCTAAAGAGTATCTCGAAAACAGGAGAATTAAAAGTGACATTGAATATAATTTTATTTGATACACACAATGAAAATGGGATATAACTTTATCTAGTCAATGATAGCTAGCCATAAGAATATTTTGATTCTTTGTGTTAGGAAACTATTTTCTTCTGTAAGTATTGTAACATAGTTTTCCCAACAAGAAGCAAATCTCCATTTATCTGAATAGATCTTGGCAGTAAAATGTCCAAAATATACTAAACCCTGGTTTCCAAGTTGGCATCCTTGCTGGGGAAAGAGAAGGGATAAGCACTGCTCTGAATGACATATGAGAGTTAAAGTGATTGGTCTTCATCTGATGGAAAGAAGTGAGAAACATGAAGAAAGATTTTAACCCCAGAAAACTCTGATCATAGATAACAAACCATAAATTAGGACCACTATTTAGAAGCCTATTTACCATGAAACTGATAAACTACATGGTTTATAGCCCCTAATTTTCAAAAATTCTTTCTTGGTAGATATCCTATTAATGTATTCAAACAAGTCATGTGTTTTTGTTAACACTGCAAAAGTAACTCATTGGTTAAAATAGTGCCAATCTACAGTTTTCGTGGGTGGTATTGGCTTAGGTATAGGCAATTTTGTGATCCAACAATAGGGATGCTGAGTTTAGATATATTCGGTTACAGTTTAACCGTTACAGTTTTGCAATTTGTGCTCACTTCTATCTTTAATTAAATTGGTGCTGGCTGTCTTGGTCTAAGAATGGCTACAGTGTTCCATAACCTCAATATTCTGACACAGGGACTCCTGCCCAGCAGGTGAAAAAAATACGAACAAATCCTACCTGCCCAAACACAAGTAAGTAGGTAGTGAAGGAGAAATAGGGTTTGAAATGCTTATAACTCCAAGCTGATCTTCAGAAGGTCTAAATATAAAAGCTCATATATGGAAGTAAATTATAACAATTCTAAATGTTTACCTGATATTACCAAAAATGAGCTATAAAGCTAAAAGTAACTTTCTCAACTACTAATAAGAAACAATATTTGATTATACTAAAGAAAAAATATTTTTTATTCTTTCAAGTTATTGCTATGAAAGAGCTATCAAAGGCTGCAGCTGCAAAATATAAAAAAATTAAAATATTTTGGGAATAGATGCGGCAGTTAAATAAAATGTGTTGTTTTTTCATATTTTGTGGTAATTTTGATATTTGTCAGCTTTTAAAATTTGGA
>NW_016846636.1:0-1884 GCF_001698545.2 Rhinopithecus bieti | reverse complement strand
AAGGAAAGAACAGAACAGAACATTACAGACCAATATCCCTGATGAACATAGACACCAAAATCTTGAATAAAATACTAGGAAACTGAATTCAATGCACATCAAAAGATAATTCATCATGATCAGGTGGATTTCATCCCAGGGAAGCAGGCGTGGTTGAACATATGCAAGTCAATAAATGTGATTCACCACATAAACAGAATTAAAACAAAACAATACAATAATCACAATAAGTGAAAAAAGTAGTCAATAACATCCAGTATCCTTTATGATAAAAAACCCTCAACAAACTAGTAACAGAAGTAATATACTTCAAAATAGCAAAAGCCATATATGACAAACCCACAGCCAACAACATATTAAATGGGAAAAGTTGAAAGCATTCCCCTAAAACTGGTACAAGAAAAGGATGTTCATTTTCACCACTTCTTTTCAACATAGTTTCGGAAATTCAAGCCAGAGCAACAAGAAAAGAGAAAGAAAAAAAGGCATCCAAATTGGAAAAGAGGAGGTCAAACTATCTCTCTTCACTAGTGGTATTATTATATACAGAGAAAACCCTAAAGACCCTTCTAAAACTCCTAGATTTGATAAATAAATTCAGTAAAGTCTCAGTTTAGAAAATCAATGTACACAAATCAGTAGCACTGCTATACACCACCAACAACCAAGCTGAGAATCAAATTAACCACTCAATCTCTGTTGTAATAGCTGCACAAAATAAAATACCTAAGACTATACTTAACGAAAGAGGTGAAGGATCTCTATAAGGAGAACTACAAAACGCTGCTGAAAGGTATCGTAGATGACACAAACGAATGAAAATACATTTTATGCTCATGCATTGGAAGAATCAATATTATGAAATGATCATACTTCCCAAAGCAATCTACAGATTCAATCCAATTTCTATAAAATACCAACATTATTTAATACAGAATTAGAGAAAATAACCCTAAAATTCATACGGAACCAAAAGAGAACCCAAATAGGCAAAGCAATCCTGAGCAAGAACCAATCTGGAGGCATCACATTACCTGATTTCAAATTATACTACAAAGCTGTAGTAAACAAAACAGCATGATACTAGTGTAAAAGTAACTACATAGAAAATGGAAGAGAATGAAGAACCCAGAAACGAAGCCAAATAGTTACCACCAACTGATCTTTGACCTGCAGTCCAGGGAGTGTAGAACCCCAAACCTGCTGGACTGGTTCTGCAACCTGTCACAGATGTGGGTACCTGTTTGAGCAATGGGACGCCTGCTGGGCAGGATTGGACCATCCATTTCTGCCTGTTAGCTTCTATTTTCATGCATTTGAGGTGTGCAATTTTCTGTTGAATTTAACAGCATACTAGAGGCTATACCTGCTGGCATTTCCCAGTTGTGTATTTTGTGGCAGGGGGAGGGTCCTGCATGCCTCCTACTTCTGAAAGACAAAGGTCCCTGCCAGGAAGCCCAACAGTGATGTGTTTTCCCCTCCAGCCTCCAGTGGGGTGTGTGGGGTGACAGTGTGAGCAGCCCTCGGATGTCTGGCTGCTAGGGAGGCAAAGAACAGGGGGATCTAAAGTCTGGGCCAGCTTTCTCTGTGAAACGACTTCCCTTGAATCTTCTCACCTCTGGGATTCTTAAGATTCCTTCTCCAATCCTAAAATGGGCAGGCCTATATATAAGCCTTGCTTCTAGAATGGACAAAGCTGGATTTAAAACCCATCTAGCCATTTAACAGTTATGACCTTGTGTGAGTGGCGCAGTCTCTGAACCCCAGTTTCTCTACCTACTAAAAGAGGGCTAGATCAGTGATTCTTATTCTGGAGCCAGCATCAGAATCACACGGGAGGGGGGTTCTTTAAAACTGACTATTGGGCCTGGTCCCAGAGTGTCT
>NW_016846635.1:0-499 GCF_001698545.2 Rhinopithecus bieti | reverse complement strand
TAATCAAATTTCTCCAAGCCAAAGTTCAAGAGATCACACGCATCACCTTCAACCAGATGCTTCTTCATCCATATGTCCAAATACCAACCATAGACCCCAACCTCAATGACATCCCTTACAGCAGGAAGTAGCCAGACAGACCACGGCACCCCTTATCACTATTATCATTAAAAGGTTGGACTGTTTGGACAAACGGAGGCAAGATGGCGCAGTTCCGGGTTCTTCACCGTCAACTTTCCCACGCCCGGGAAAGACACGGGTCGACTGCGCAGGTGCAACCCGACCTCCGACGGAGAAAACCGGAACCCGCCTAGCCACGCCTACCGACCTGCCCCCGACCTGCCTATGTCCCGCCCACTGCCCTCCCACTCCCGGGCCTAGGACATAAAAGCTGCTCCTGGTGGGCACGCAGTGCGAACTTCCTCGGCCCCTCCTCATGCGCGGGACCCAGGAACCTTGCCCGAGAATGCCGGAGCGAACTTCCTCGGCCCCTCCTCGT
>NW_016846634.1:0-944 GCF_001698545.2 Rhinopithecus bieti | reverse complement strand
AAAGAAATTAGGAATAGTTTAAATCCCACGGGTTTAAATCCCTGCAAGAGAACAAGAAAAGAAAATGTAGACCATGCCCACTCCCTCACTCCATCACTCCGCTGGGCCTAGAAGCTTAGGTTCTTATTTGGAGGCACAAAGATGGGCTTCCGGGACTTCTTATGAAGCTCTTGAATGTGGAAGCAAATTCATAAGCATGCATAAATGGTAGATATTCTGTCGGGGTTTATTTATTTACTTATTTTTTGAGATGGAGTCTCACTGTCACCCAGGCTGGAGTGCAGTGGCACTATCTCTGCTCAGTGCCACCTCCGCCTCCCGGGTTCAAGCAATTCTCTCACCTCAGCCTCCCGAGTAGCTGGGATTACAGGCACTCATTGTCATGCCCGGCTAATTTTTGTATTTTTGTGGAGACGGGTTTCACCATGTTGGCCAGGCTGGTCCTGAACGCCCGACCTCAGGTGATCTGCCCACCTTGGCCTCCCAAAGTTGTTGGGATTACAGGGGTGAGCCACTGCACCCGGCCTCTTTTGGGGTTTTAAATAGATCATCCTAGGGTCCATTATACAAAAAGTTTCAAAGCCCATAGGCTTATGGAATTGCTATTTGAAGGAAAATTGTACAAAGTCGCCATACAGGATACATGGACGGGAAGTTTTGTGTTGGGTACAGGTGAATGCATTTTCTTTCCGGACTATACCCTTGTTTTCAGAATCTCACGTCTTCCAGTCTGGCCTCCCCAGTATACTGGGCAGTAAAACCCTTACGCTCTTTAAAGGTGTTTTCAGTCATCATTTTCCCTTGTGTATCCAGGCAGCCATGGAACCCATGGCCACCTACTTTCTGAAATTTTAGCTAAGCTACAGCTTCCTCTGAAGACACTTTCTCTGTAGTGCGCTCCACTGGTGGTCATGTCTCCTCTCCTCTTTATTGTGCCTTGCCTC
>NW_016846633.1:0-499 GCF_001698545.2 Rhinopithecus bieti | reverse complement strand
AAAATATCCCTTCTCAGATTTCTCAAAACAATGATACCAAACTGGTTCATGAAAAGAGTCATGTAACTCTGTGAGATGAATTAACACACCACAAAGAGGTTTCTCAGAAAGCTTCATTCTAGTTTTTGCCTGTGGACATTTCCTTTGTCACCATAAGCTTCAGTGCACACTGAAATATCCCTTTGCAGATTCCAAGAAAACAGCATTAGCAAACTGCTCAATGAAAATAACAGTGTAACTTTGTGAGATGAATTCATACATCACAAAGCAGTTTCTCAGAAAGCTTCTTTTTGTTTTTTACCTGAGGATATTTCCTTTGTCATCATAGGCTTCAATGTTCTCCCAAATATAATATTGCAGATTCCTTTCCACAAAAACAGTGCCATCAAACTGCTCAATGAAAAGAACAGTGTAACTCTGTAAGATGAATTCACACATCACAATGCAGTTTTTCAGAAAGCTTCTTTCCATTTTTTATCTGAGGATATTTCCTATTTCA
>NW_016846632.1:0-443 GCF_001698545.2 Rhinopithecus bieti | reverse complement strand
ATGGGTGGTTGTGTGGTTCAGTGAGGAGACAGATGTCAAAGGTCACACAGTGGCCCCCTGGGCACACACCAGGGTCTGTTTGACCTCTGTGTTTTAAAGACTTTAATGTGTTGCCAACATCTGAAAGGTCAGGAGAGCCGGCTATGGTGGTGGAGGTCTGCAATCCTGGCTACTCAAGAGGCTGAGGCGGGAGAATCACTTGAGCCCAGGAATTAGAGTTGTGCCTGGGCAACACAGCAAGACCCCATCTCTAAAAACTTCTTGTTTGAATAACAAAAGAAAATAAATAAAACTAAAGAAGGTCAGGAGATACCAACACCACATGAAAAATGGGAAGATGAGGGTATGCTGGGCCCACATTCCCGCAGGGCACCAGCAGCTGGATGGGAGCTGCTGCTACCCTTTTGGCATTTGAGGGAGCTCCCTGGGATGAGCAAAATGCG
>NW_016846631.1:0-208 GCF_001698545.2 Rhinopithecus bieti | reverse complement strand
AAATGGCAGTCACATAATTTTTTAAAACTACATCTCTAGTTGCTGCAGGCCTAGCCGGGGGAGCTCTGGGGCACTCCCTTATCAGCACTGCAAAACTCAACAATTCTCCATAGCTATGGAGGCTTCCGCCGAATCCCTTGCCTCATTACAGAGACAGTTGACTTCCCTTGCCCAAGTTACCTTACAAAATCGCAGCGCACTAGACCTG
>NW_016846630.1:0-3795 GCF_001698545.2 Rhinopithecus bieti | reverse complement strand
AAAGTCCAAAAAGTGTGGAAATAAAGGAGAAATCATGTATTTATTTTATTTTAGAGTAAAATGTTGATACATTGCTTAAAATTTAAAGTTGCTTCACCTAAAAAGAACTGCCTAGAGGTCAAAGAAAATCATATCAGACACAGTTGTTGACATTTATGCTATCTGAATAAGGTTTATCCTATGGGCCTAAATGGGCATTCCATATGTTCAAGTTTGTGGATTGTTTTATTCTATTCTTCCAAGTGCTTATTTACTTTTGGTCTTCTTTATCTGTCAGTTTCTGGGAGAGATGTATTTTAAAGTTTTCCACCATTATTATAATTTCTTCAAATTCTCTTTGAGGATACTTTTTGCATTGGGAACAACATGTTAAAATGTAACCCTAACACTTGCCAGTGGTTTAGTTAGGGTAAGCACTAAAAGCCCACTGATATTTGAATGACAGACTTCCCAAAACCTTATATATTAATAACTTCAGATTTGACTCTATTCGGAGGAGGGACTGTGCCTTATGAGCACAGTTCCACGCAGGCAAACCACAAGTTCACTTTTTTTTCTTTTTCTTTTCTTTCTTTCTGTTTTTTTTTTTTTTTTTTGACAGGGTCTCACTGGAGTACAGTGGCATGATCAGTACTCACTGCAGCTTCGACCTCCTGGGCTCAAGGATCCTCCCATTTCAGCCTCCTGAGCAGCTGGGACCATAGGCGTGTGCCACCACACCCAGCTAATTTTTTATTTTTATTTTTGTAGAGACAGGGTCTCACTATGTTGCCCAGGCTGGTCTCAAACTCCTGACTTCAAAGTGATCCTCCCACCTTGCCCTCCCAAAATGCTGGAATTACAGGCATGAGCCATGGTGTTCATTCAGCCCCTGAAGTTCACTTTTTTGCATTACATATCTAGTTCAGTTTATCATTACTTCACACATTCTCAACCCATTTAACAGTTCAGCTGCTGTTTACGTGAGTTGGACTTCGAGTGACAGACAGACTGAAGCTGCTATAATATTATCAAATTCAATCTTTTCCATTCTTGCAGAGGTTGCTATTATTTACCTTCTATTTGTATATGTTTGAACCCAAAATGCCAAAATCCAAATGTAAATTTTGTGATGCATTTTCTGAGCAGTAGACTTGTATTAAACAAAGAAAAATTCATTTTGAAGTTCTCAGTATGCAAATGGTCATTCAACATAAGAAAATGGTGAAAGTCAGATAAAAGTTGGTATGTTAACAGCTCAACATAAGAGATATTTTATTTCCTCAACTAATATCAAAGAAAGTCATAGAATAACAATTTTTGACTAAGAGCAATTCAGATGAATAAGATAAAATAATTGAAGTAAAAGTCATAATTACCTTGCATACCATATATTACATTTCTCAGCTCAGATGTTCTAGTTGAAGTACCCCATTGCATAAAAGAACTTGTTGAGGTAGGGCGCAGTGGATCACTCCTGTAATCCCAGCACTTTGGGAGGCCAAGGCAGGTGGATCATCTGAGGTCAAGAGTTCGAGACCAGCCTGACCAAAATGGAGAAACCCCGTCTCTACTAAAAATACATAATTAGCCAGGCGTGGTGGCACATGCCTGTAATCCCAGCTACTTGGGAGGCTGAGGCAGGAGAATTGCTTGAACCTGGGAGGCGGAGATTGCGATGAGCCGAGATCGTGCCATTGCACTCCAGCCTGGGCAACAAGAGCAAAACTCCATCTCAAAATAATAATAATAATAATAAATTGTTGAAAGTGTTTTTTACGCCAAACGTGGTGGCTCACGCCTGTAATCCCAGCACTTTGAGGGGCCGAGGTAGGCAGATCACAAGGTCAGGAGACCATGCTGGCTAGCCTGGTGAAACTCTGTCTCTACTAAAAATACAAAAACATAGCCGGGCGTGGTGGCAGCCACTTGTGTTCCCAGCTGCTTGGGAAGCTGAGGCAGGAGAATGGTGTGAACCCAGGAAGCAGAGCTTGCAGTGAGCCGAGATAGCGCCACTACACTCCAGCCTGGGCGACAGAACGAGACTCCGTGTCAAAAAAAAAAAAAAAAAGTGTTTTTAAAAAACTGACAAAATAGTTATCTTTTGAAGTGTCAAGGCTGTTCATAAAATGAGCGATATCATTTATGGACAGGAAAAGAAATTCCAATTTAAAATGGATAAGTATTGGCTCAGCATGGTGGTTCATGCCTGTAATCCTAGCACTTTCGGAGGCTGAGGCAGGAGGATCCTTTGAGCCCAGGAGTTTGAGACCAGTCTGGGCAACATAGGGAGACTCTGTCTCTAACTTTTAAAAAAATAAAATAAAGTAAAATGGATAGTTATTATGGCACTTGCTGTATCTTTTGAAATGGATTTTCTTTTTCTTTTTTCCTTTTCTTTTCTTTTTTTCTTTTTTTGAGACATAGGATCTCGCTCTGTCTCCCAGGCTGGAATGCAGTGGTGCAATTCCAGCTCACTGCATCTTCCACCTCCTGGGCTCAAGGATCTTCCCACCTCAGCCTCCAGAGTAGTTGGGACCACAGGTGCATGCCTGGCTAATTTTTTTTTTTTTTTTTTGGTAGAGATGGACTCTTGCTATGTTGCCCAGGCTGGTCTTGAACTCCTGGGCTCAAGCGATCCTCCCATCATGGCTCCCTGGGTGCTGGGATTACAGGCATGAGCCACCATGCCCAGTCATGAAATGAATTTCATCCTTTGAAAAACCCTATTCTTTAATATGGATGTAGCTAAATACTCTTCCAGCACAGCAGTAAGTGGAATCATCATGCATAGTGTTAAAGAAGAGGGCAATAAAAAATAAATGACAATGTTCTTTTTGTCAATTTTCTTTTCTTTTCTTTTTTCTTTTTTTTTTTTTTTTGAGACGGAGTCTCACCCTATTGCCCAGGCTGGAGTGCAGTGGCGTGATGTTGGCTCACTGCAAGCTCGGCCTCCTGGGTTCACGCCATTCTCCTGCCTCAGCCTCCCGAGTAACTGGGACTACCGGCACCCACCACCGCGCCTGGCTAATTTTTGTATTTTTAGTGGAGACAGGGTTTCACCATGTTAGTCAGGATGGTCTCGATTTCCTGACCTCATGATCCACCCATCTTGGCCTCCCAAAGTCTAGGATTACAGCGGTGAGCCACTGCACCCGGCCGTCGAAGTCACTGATCACAGCATAATCCTGAAAACTGGAAAGGAAGTTAAGCCATGAAATATTGGTACTGTGTGCTTCATCAAATCAAACTTGAAGAACGATTCTCAAAATTCTCAACCTGATACCAATATATGTTCAATATACTGGCTCATAAATTAAAGTTGAATATATTTTCTCATTAATGAATGCTCAGGCCAGATGAGGTGGCTCACACCTGTAATCCCAGGGAGGCCGAGGCAGATGGATCACTTGAGACCAGTAGTTTGAGACCAGCTTGGCCATTATGGTGAAACCCTGTCTCTACCAAAAACACAAAAATTAGCTAGGCATGGTGGTGCACACCTGTAATCCCAGCTACTCAGGAGGCTGAGGCAGGAGAATCACTTGAACCCGGGAGGTAGAGGTTGCAGTGAGCCGAGATTGTGCCACTGCACTCCAGCCTGGGCAACAGAGTAAGATTCTGTCTCAAAAAAAAGAAAGTTCAATGGACAAACAAATGAAATAAATTGAGGGGGGGAGGGGGAGGGGAAGAAGAAGAAGAAGAAGAAGAAGAAGAGAGAGAGAGAAAGAAAGAGAGAGAGAGAGAGAGAGAAAGAAAGAAAGAAAGAAAGAGAAAGAAAGGAAAGAAGGAGGGAGGGAGGGATGAAGGAAGGAA
>NW_016846629.1:0-2064 GCF_001698545.2 Rhinopithecus bieti | reverse complement strand
TATATCAAGCACTCTCTCAGACCACAGTGGAATAAAATTCGAAATCAACTCCAAAAGGAACCTTCAAAACCATACAAATACATGGAAATTAACCTGCTCCTGAATGAGCATTGGGTCAAAAACAAAATCAGGATGGAAATTTAAAAATTATTCGAACTGAAGGACAGTAATGACACAACCTATCAAAACCTCTGAGATACAGCAAAAGGAATACTAAGATGAAAGTTCTTAGCCCTAAATACCTACATCAAAAAGTCTGAAAGAACACAAACAATCTAAGGTCACACCTCAAAGAACTAGAGAAACAAGAACAAACCAAACCCAAACCCAGGAGAAGAAAGGAAATAACCAAGATCAGAGCAGAACTAAATGAAATTGAAACAAACAATACAAAAAAAATGAAACAAAAAGCTGGTTCTTTGAAAAGATAAATAAAATTGATAGACCATTAGCAACATTAACCAAGAAGAGAGAAAATCCAAATAACCTCACTAAGAAGCAAAACAGGAGATATTAAAACTGACACCACTGAAATACAAAAGGTCATTCAAAGCTACTATGAACGCCTTTGCACACATAAACTAGAAAACTTAGAAGAGATGGATAAAGTCCTGGAAAAATACAACCCTCCTATCTTAAATCTGGAAGAATTAGATACCCTGAGCAGACCAATAACAAGCAGATTAAAATAGTGACTAGAAGGACTGAAATGGTAACTAAAAAATTATCAACAAAAAAAAGTCCAGGACCAGATGGATTCACAGCAAAATTCTATCAGACATTCAAAGAATTGGTACCAATCCTTTTGACAGTATTCCACAAGAGAAAGAAAGAAGGAACCCTTCCTAATTCATCACCCTAATACCAAAACCAGGAAAGAACATAAGCAAAAAAAAGAAAACTACAGACTGATATCCTCAATGAACATAGATGCTAAAATTCTTAACAAAATACTAGCTAACCGAATCCAACAACATATCAAAAAGATAATCCACCATGATTAAGTGGGTTTCATACCAGGCATGCAGGGATGGTTTAACATACGCAAGTCAATAAATGTGATATGCTACATAAATAGAAGTAAAACAAAAAATCACATGACCATCTCAATAGATGCAAAAAAAAAAATGCATTAGACAAAATCCAGCATCCCTTTATGATTAAAACTCTCAGCCAGGCATGCTGGCTCACACTTGTAATGCCAACACTTTGGGAGACCGAGGTAGGAGTATCACCTGAGGTTAGGAGCTCAAGAGCAACCTGGCCAACATGGCAAAACCCTGTCTCTACTAAAAATACAAAAATTAGCCAGGTGTGGTGGCATGCACCTGTAGTCTCAGCTACTTGGGGAGGCTGAAGCAGGAGAATCGCTTGAACCCAGGAGGCGGAGGTTGCAACGAGCCAAGATTGCACCACTGCACTCCAACCTGGGCAACAGAGAGACTCCATCTAAAAAAAAAAATCTCCCAGCAAAATTGGCATACAAGGGATATACCTTTATGTAGTGAAAGCCATCTGTGACAAACCCACAGCCAACATAATACTGAATTGGGAAAAGTTGAAAGCATTCCCTCTGAGAACTGGAACAAGACAAGGATGCCCAGTGTCACCACTCCTCTTCAACGTAGTCCTAGAAGTCCTAGCCAGAGTATACAAGAGAAATAAACAAACAGTATCCGAATTAGTAAAGAGGAAGTCAGACTGTCACTGTTTGCTGATGATATGATCGTTTACCTTGAAAACCGTAAGGACCCCTCTAGAAAGCTACTAGAACTAATAGAAAAATTCAGCAGTCTCTGGATACAAGAATAATATACACAAATCAGTAATTCTTCTATACACCAACAGCAGCCAAGCAGAGAATCAAATCAATACCTTATCCCCTTTTACAATACCTGCAAAAAAATGAAATAAAATATGTAGGAATATATCTAAGGAGTCTAAAGACCTCTACAAAGAAAACTACAAAACACTACTGAAAGAAATCATAGACAACACAAACAAATGGAAACACATCCCATGCTCATGGATAGGTAGAATCAATATTGTGAAAATGACCATACT
>NW_016846628.1:0-443 GCF_001698545.2 Rhinopithecus bieti | reverse complement strand
TTAAATAAAATTAAATAAAACAGCTCCATCACATGAGTCATATTTTCGGTGGTCGGTAGCCACAAGCAGCCAGTGAATACTGGACAGCAGTCATCACATGTGGGTTACCACAGGAAGTTCCACTGTGCAGTTATCCCAGAGTCTCTCTCTCCCTCACCTAAGTCGAGACTTCAACAAACAATTCCTGTAGATTTTTCTTCCTAATCTGTTTAATCCATACCGTCTGCCGCAGTCTTAAAAGCCCTCACAAGCTGGCTGGGCACGGTGGCTCACGCCTGTAATCCCACACTTTGGGAGGCCGAGGCGAGTGGATCACCTGAGGTCAGGAGTTTGAGACCAGCCTGGCCAACATAGTGAAACCCCGTCTCTACTAAAAATACAAAAAATTAGCTGGGCGAGGTGACGGGCACCTGTAATCCCAGCTACTTGGGAGGCTGAGGCAG
>NW_016846627.1:0-500 GCF_001698545.2 Rhinopithecus bieti | reverse complement strand
TAAAAGATTTATCCTTGCCGGGCAAGGTGGCTCACACCTGTAATCCCAGCACTTTGGGAGGCTGAGGCGGGCGGGTCACAAGGTCAGGAGATTGAGACCACGGTGAAACCCCGTCTCTACTAAAAATACAAAAAAAATTAGCTGGGCGCGGTGGCGGGTGCCTGTAGTCCCAGCTACTCAGGAGGCTGAGGCAGGAGAATGGCGTGAACCCGGGAGGCAGAGCTTGCAGTGAGCCGAGATGGCGCCACTGCCCTCCAGCCAGGGGGACAGAGCGAGACTGCATCTCACAAAAAAAAAAAAAGATTTATCCTCCGTCTCTGCTATTCTCTTATTTCCTAACCATTGAATGTGAGATCTATATTGGAATATATCTGACAACTTCCACCAGAGCATTTTTATAAAAAATTAAAATCTGACTGTGTTAATATAGTAGAATATATTAGAGCTTGCAACATAGCTGACTGGAGAGCTATTACGGTTTTTGGGTAGCCATATCACCA
>NW_016846626.1:0-501 GCF_001698545.2 Rhinopithecus bieti | reverse complement strand
AAAATATCCCTTCTCAGATTCCCCAAAAACAGTGCTAACAAACTGCTCCATGGAGAGAATCACGTAACTCTGTGAGGTGAATTAACACATAACAAAGCAGTTTCTCAGAAGGCTTCTTTCTAGTTTTTACATGAGGATATTTCCTTTTCCACCATAGGCTTCAATGTTCTCCCAAATATCCCTTCTCAGACACCACCAGAACTGTGATGCCAAAGTGCTCCCTCAAAAGAAATATTTAGCTCTATGAGATGAATGCATACATCACAAGGGAGTTTCTCAGAAAGTTTCTGTCCAGTTTTTACCTGAAGATATTTCCTTTTTTTGCCATTGGACTCTATGCGCTCCCGAATATCCCTTGGCAGATTCCACAAATTCAGTGTTCCCAAATTGCTCAATGAAAACAAAATTGAAACTCTGTGAGATGATTTCACACATCACAAAGCAGTTCTTCAGAAAGCTTCTTTCTAGTTCTAATCTGAATGTATTTCCTTTAAAACCATA
>NW_016846625.1:0-2062 GCF_001698545.2 Rhinopithecus bieti | reverse complement strand
TAAAAAAAAAAAAAAAAGCTTGAGGTTAGTGGTCCATTTTTATTTCTATTTTATTTTTTAATTGACAAATGTACATATTCATGGGGTGCATAGTGATATGTCAATACATAGAATGTACAGCAATCAGATCAGGGTAAGTAGTGTATCTGTAATCTCAAGCATTTATCATTTCTTTGTGTTGAAAACATTCAATATCCTCCTTTTAGCTATATATTTCTAATTTTATTTTTGAATTATTTAATTTATTTATTTATTTTAGAGACAGGGTCTCACTGTCACCCAGGCTGAGTGCTGTGGTGCAATCACAATTCATAACAGCCTCAAATTCCTGGGCACGTGCAGTCCTCCTGCCTCAGCCTCTTGAATTCAGCTATTCAAAACTATTTATTATTTTTAACTCTAGTCATCTTACAGTTGGTATAGAACACTAGAATTTATTTCTCCAGTCTAGCTGCCATTTTGCATCCTTTAACGAATTTTAAGTGGAAAGTTAGAGAAAACCAACTCAAACTAGCTTAGAAAATAAATCAGGCTGTCCAAGTAGTAGTTTCAGAAACAGGTGGTTCCACAGATCTGATATACTTTCCTGTACCCTCCCCCCATCATCAAATCTATTAGCAAATACTGTCAGTTTTCTCTCCGTCAGGTAGCTTGGACCCATCCACTTCACCTAGCAAACTAAGCTTCTATCATTTCTCACCAGAAAACCAAAATGAGATGGTTTATCCACTTTCACTGTTGCCTTTCTGATTGGTCCATTTTTAAACAAATTCTACTTTACCAAGAGTCACTTTTCTTGAAAAGTCCAGGTTTGAAGGAAAAGGTGTTGGTTTTGCAGCCAGTGTGTTGGCATAAAGCTGTGAGGTGATCAAAAGAAGCCCTCCAGTGGAAAGGAGAAATCCACCCATACAGCCGCTGGACATGGCATTGCCATATTCCCCCGGGCTTGTTGGGTGGGAACTCAGAGCTTTAGAACCTCCACACGGTGACATGGGCAACGCAGGACACGGACACTCAAGTAGTGAGTCTGGCCAGAAAAAACAGAGCTCCCCCGGCAATGTTCACACTGCTCTCCCAAGAACTTCCTCCTCGTCCCCAGCATCTCAGCCACATCAGTCCCAGGATGACCGCCACAAGCCCGAGAGAAAACCACAGCCCCAACCACGCACGTGAGGACACAAGCCACCTGGAGTATGGCAGCCAGGTTCTTTGGGCTGGCGTAGTGCTGGCACACACTGGCACCTGTGCCTTGAGTCACACATGCTTCCCAAAGGCCCAGCATGTACTTCTCGCTCTCAAGTAAACCCAAGGAGAAAGTCGGCCACTGAGGCATGCACAGTCACCAGGGAACAGATGCAGCCAGCCACAGAGGCCAAGAGCCCTACATTTTGAATCAGTCAGAGCGCCCTGCTTTTCATCCTGCTCTCCAGGCCCAAGTTATTCTGAGGAAACTGTCTCTGGGTCACAACAGGGCTGGCTCGTTAGACAGACATCTTGACGGATTCACCGCAGTTTGTGCCAGCCTGTCTGCAACCATGAGTTCAGTCCTTTGTCAATCAACCAGAATGCAGCTGCTTATTAAATCGGGTTACTCAGTAACTGGGCTGCTATTGTTCACCCTCAAGTAATGCAGACGAATACCTACCATCAAAATAGGCCCAATAGAAAACCTGCTGCCAATACAGGGCCAGGTGGGAGAACCAGCGGATTGAGACAGGTATGCAGGCTTGGGAAAATTCTTGCTGGTTATAAAAGGCATGCATTTTAGCAATTTTATTTTCAAAAGGTAAACAGTTTGGGATATGGAGTTATTAGATATTAGAGTCATCTAGGTTTTTTTTTTTTTTGCTGTTGTTTGTTTGTTTTTGAGACAGAGTCTTGCTCTGTCGCCCAGGCTAGATTGCAGTGGTGTGATCTCGGCTCACTGCAATCTCCGCCTCCTGGGTTCAAGCAACTCTCCCTGCCTCAGCCTCCCGAATAGCTTGGATTACAGGCACACACCACCACACCTGGCTATTTTTTGTATTTTTAATAGAGACTGGGTTCAGCCATGTTGGCCAGG
>NW_016846624.1:11221-13105 GCF_001698545.2 Rhinopithecus bieti | reverse complement strand
AGTGACAGGCTGTTTTCCTCTTCTAAGTGCAGACTTCCCTCAAGAATTTGACTACTTTTGTTGACTTTTAAGATTCTTCAGTTAGATTTTTCAAATTTTTAATGGATTTTACAGTTCTTATCTGCAAAATGATTATCAAGTGGAGATTACTGAGCCCTACCAGTAGCAGAGCTTCCTCAATACACTTTTAAGCAAAGAAAAAAAAGTGTTATGTAAAAAAGAGTATGGTAAGAACTAAATAATTTAAATGATTTTAATATATCTAACATTCCTTGAGCATTTGAGATGTGCCTGCCTTTTCACAATTGTACTACATGCGTTGCCTTATCCATCCCTCGTTACCACCATATGAAGAAACTTTCCTGATTTTGTAGATAGGGGAAATGTCTCAGATAAGTTAGGTAAGTTGCCTAAATTCATTTATCTAGTAAATTGTGGAGCTGGAACTCCAAGTATAGTTATTTGACTCCAAATCAATGTACTTATGAAACACTGCGCTTCTACATTCTGCATAGCTTTAACACGTATGACTGAAAACATACTGAAAATTGATAAATCTATTCTGTGTGAATTACAGGATAGTGGGTCATCTTCTCTTTGTTTTATGTATTATATCTTTTCTAACATTTCTTGATCGTTTGAGATGTGCCTGCCATTTTCATAATTGCATTATATGCATTGTCTTATTCATTCCTCGTTACCACCATATGAAGAAACTTTCCTGATTTTGTAGATAGGGGAAAATGTCTATATGTGGCCTGTATAATTAAAAAGAAAACAATTTCTTTTTCTAAAGTAAAGAAGTTGGTCAAGAATGTCAAAACTATTTAGTTACATTTTGAGGATTTCTTTTACATTTTCCCTCAAGTGAGATACTAATACATGGTTTGTTTATACAAAGTGTTTTCACATTAGTTATTTTAACAGAAAAAAAGCAATCTTACATTAAGAATACAGTTTGTAATTTTAATCTTGATATGTAACAAATTGTAATAGATTGCATAAATCACAGACAAATTCTTTGAGAGGAGAATAATTCCTTATGAAGTTCAGTCATCCATTAAGTCTTGAAGAAAAATTACAGAGTGGGAGGAATATATTTCTAAAACTTGTTTTGACTGGCACTGTAATAAAGTAGCAGCTTTGTCTCAGCTTTGCTACTCTTGGAACTGTGTCTGAAAAATTCAGTCTCTTGGTTGTATTATCTTATATGCATATCCACAAAACTTAAAAAAGATGGTACTTCTGGTTATGGACAAAGCAGCCTGTGATGTCAGCGTTATACCTACCCATTGCAATATTTAATATACAGTGTTGTGTTAATAGACAATATTTATGCTTCAAGTTATTCCCTTGGATTGCCTCTATATGTTTGTCTGTTTGTTTGCTTTTCCTTTTTAAATTTATTTTAGGTTCTGAAAGTACATGTGCAGGTTTGTTACATTTGTAATTTGTGTTGCTGATGCTTGGTGTATGAATAATTCTGTCATCAAGGTAGTGAGTATAGTACTCCATAGGTAGCCTTCCAACCCACATTCCATTCCCAGTCTTCCCACTCAAGCATTCCCCAGTGTCTGTTTTTTCTATCTTTGTGTCCATATATGTTCAATGGTTAGCTCCTACTTACAAGTGAGGGAATGTAGTATTTGTTTTTCTGTTCCTGCGTTTGTTCTCTATGCTTTTTAAAGTGTCACTCTAACACTTGATTTACTAAAAATGAAGTCTAAGTTCATTACATCATATAGTATTGAAATATTTTCTCATTGCCTACCACATCTCCTTTATCATGTTTATTGACTACTCCGTTTGTATATTTATATTTCTTCATAAATTCATCTTCAAGTGTATTTGATTTTTTTTTTTTTTTTTTTTTTTTTTTTTTTT
>NW_016846624.1:5698-8180 GCF_001698545.2 Rhinopithecus bieti | reverse complement strand
CCTTACTTTGCTAATATCCTAACATGTCAATAGCTTTAAATTTTTATGATGTTTTTCAGAAAAAAAACTTTGTCTCAAATAATTATTTAAAAAAATATATACAAGAAAGCAGTTTATGAAGAAGAGTGCAAGAACTAGAAACAAAAGTAATTAATGAGGAGAGAAACAATTCCAAAAACACATGATATTTTTATTATGATATTTTACTTCACTCCAGAAAACAATGCATAGCTGAACCTAGGATGAAAAGTTTTGTATTTGAATTACTAGAATTCCTGTTTGAAAGTGATTTCATTTTTGTCTAAAGTATATTTTCATTTGCCCTCTATTATAGTGTTACCTACTTTCTAGCTTCTTTCTTCAGAGGTTTATGGTAAAGTACCTTCAAAAGCCTACCTAGCTCAATGAATTTCTGATTTTCACTAAAATTGGAAAATGTAGTCTCAGAGCTAAGGACCATTTTAGTAGCTAATCTTCCATTTGGACTTATATAGCTTAGAACGTTGTCTATAATTGTCATATTTGTTATTCAATAGAGTCACCAACTCCATAGCTTAGTGGGATTTTTCTTCCAGTTTGTGGAACACCTGCATCAGACTCACATAGAGGTAACTGAAAATTAGAGATCTGGTAGCTGTCAGTACCTGCTGAATGGAATTTTTTATGGTTCTTTTCAGTAACATGCAATTTTAAGAAACTTCCTGGATAAGTCTAATATGTAGTAATAATTGAACATCAATGGAAGTGCTTGATTCCTATGCCTTTGGAAACAAACAGACCTGAGTTATATATTTTACTATCTGTGTAAATATATAACAATGGCCTTTTCTGAATGCTCATCATTTACAACATTTTGTAAGAGAGAAAAAAAATTGTATTCAATGTTTTTCAAGAGTGGTCCATCGACCCTTCAAACTTAATAGTGTTCAGCACTGTGTTAGGTTGGAGTCTTTTTTTTCAAAAAGCTTAAAATCTAGTGGAAGAGTCAAGACTAACAGAAATTAATCTATAGAAATAATAGAGGATGATATATGTGTCATATTATATGTTATCAAACACATATTGTCAATGTTTCAGGAAATAAAGAAATTAATATACAGAAATATGATATAGATAGAATTCAGAAAGGGAGATGAAAGGGTATTTTTGGCAAAATACCCTTGTTCCACTGGTTTTCAGTTTTAACTGTACATTGTATTTATCTAGGATTTTTGTTGAAATTGCACATTTATGAAAAAAATACGTACAGAGATTTCTATTCATCAGATAATATTTCCCAGAGACCTGATATTTCTCAGAGCTCTGATTCTGAATGATTTTAAGCAACAATAACAAAAAAAAATTGTAGGATATCAGGATATACCCAACCAGAAGCAAAGAAGTAAATGGAAGGATGAAGAATTTGATAAATAGGAGAGTTATGTCAGACAAAAGGTACTAAAAATCCAGGAGGAATATCTAGAATTCATAGTGTAAGCACATATATATATTTAATAGAAAAGTGTAAAATAGCATTTATTTATATTAAGATTTCAGTACTAACTGAATGATATCAACTCTGGCCATATATTACAGAAAACAAAATATTATGACTGGTAATAAACAATAATATGATAAAATTTAAGGAGACTTTTACTTCTGATCATGATAGAGTAGCTGATACCAGACTACACTAAACCACAGTAGCGTGAGAGTGCAACCCTCAAAAGAAAGAGAATTCATGATGTGAGTACCATATTGGCAATAGCTTTCTTACTAGGGACAATTTTCAGATTGTAGTACCTGGAACTGGAACCCAAGCAGAACACAATCATTCTGCTGACGTCACAAGGCAGACGTCGGAGGTGTGGCTAAAGTAGCAGGAAACTGGGAGTCAAAGCACCACAGAGAAGAGATCTGCCTTGAGTGGCAGAAGTCTACTGGAAGTTTCAGACCTGTCTTTGGTGAAGGGGTAAACTTTGAAGGATCAGGATGATACCACGTGAGGATAGCAACATAGGACTTACTACTCAGATGAGAGTAAATAGCTAATAGACATTAAGCAGTGTCAAGAAACATTGGTATTCTAGTCCAATCACAGAGAAGAGACCTAATTAATAAGTACCCAGGGAATCTAGCTAAGATAAAGAAAAAGTATTACTTAAGAAGTAAGGATGGCGGGCCGGGTGCGGTGGCTCACGCCTGTAATCCCAGCACTTTGGGAGGCTGAGGCAGGCAGATCACAAGGTCAGGAGATGGAGACTGTCCTGGCTAACAAGGTGAAACTCGTCTTTACTAAAAAAAAAAAAAAAAAAAAAATTAGCCGGGCGTTGTGGCGGTCACCTGTAGTCCCAGCTACTTGGGAGGCTGAGGCTGGGCAATGGTGTGAACCCGGGAGGCGGAGCTCGCAGTGAGCCGAGATGGCGCCACTGTATTCCAGCCTGGGCGACAGAGCGAGACTCCGAAAAAAAAAAAAAAAAAAAAAAAAAAAAAAAAGATGGTT
>NW_016846624.1:0-1362 GCF_001698545.2 Rhinopithecus bieti | reverse complement strand
CTGTTGGTGGGAGTGTAAACTAGTTCAACCATTGTGGAAGACAGTGTGGCAATTTCTCAAGGATCTAGAGCTAGAAATACCATTTGACCCAGCGATCCCATTACTGGGTATATACCCAAAGGATTATAAGTCATGCTACTATACAGACACATGCAAACATATGTTTATCGAGGCACTATTCACAATAGCAAAGACTGGAACCAACCCAAATGTCCATCAATGATAGACTGGATTAAGAAAATGTGGCATATATACAACATGCAATACTATGCAGCCATAGAAAAGGATGAGTTCATGTCCTTTGAAACGACATGAATGAAGCTGGAAATCATCATTCTGAGCAAACTATCGCAAGGACAAAAAACCAAACACCACATGTTCCCACTCATAGATGGGAATTGAACAATGAGAACCCTTGGTCACAGGGTGGGGAACATCACACACCGGGGCCTGTCGTGGATTGGGGAAATGGGGGATTGATAGCATTAGGAGAAATACCTAATGTAAATGATCACTTAATGGGTGCAGCAAACCAACACGGCACATGTATACATATGTAGCAAACCTGCACGTTGTGCACATGTATTCTAGAACTTAAAGTACAATGAAAACAAAACATGATTTCATGTGCATGGATAGGAACACTCATTATACTTTAAGATGTGTGTTTTTTCCAACTAAATATAGAGATTCCATGCATCTCACTCATAATTCTAAGACACTATTTTGTGGATATTGATAAATCAATTTTAAATGGAATGTAAATATAGAAAGGCAAAATACCCAATAATAGCCAGCATATCTTTGAAGAACAAATATGGACGACTGAGGCTACTTGACATCAAGACTTACAATAAAGCAACAGTAATCAGATAGTGTGATATTGACAAAAGTGTAGACAGATCTTATTGGAAACAAATAGTGAGGCTAGAAAGATATGTATACGAATATAATCAATTTAGCTTTGACAAGGGAACAAAGGCAATACCATGGAGAAAATAGAGTCTTTTCAACAAATAATGTTAGAACAACTGGACATCCATGTACACAAATAATGAAAGTAGAGGCAGACATTATACCTCTCACAAAAATTAACTAAAAGTAGTCTACTGACCTAAATGTAAACACAAATCTCCCAGATGTAAACATAAATGCAAAACATAAATCTCTCAGAAGATAAAATAGGAAAAAAATTTAAGTGACCTTGACTTTAATGGTTACATATATGATATCAAGGGCACAATACATAAAATATTGATACACTATACTTCATTGAAATTAAAGATTTCTGCTCTTTGAAAGACATTCAAGAGAATGAGAAGAGAAGACAAAGATCAGGATAAACTTTTGATATATATATAT
>NW_016846623.1:0-2058 GCF_001698545.2 Rhinopithecus bieti | reverse complement strand
CCACACCGGCCAAGGGGACATAGGTGCCACCTGGCAGGCCACCCTCTTCAGGGGCCCAGCTCTCTGTTGTCCCACAGCCCTCAGGGCTGGCGGTGCCTGCTCAGTGCCACACAGCTGGGCAGCGGGCATGACTCAGTGTTTACACCTCAAGCAGCCGCACAGGCTCCAGAGGGGAGGTTCTTTGGGGTCCTTGTTCATGAGAGAGAGCATCCTGTGTGCAGCTCTGTTCTGGCTTCTTCCACATCATTCATGCATTCATCCCACAAGGACCATGGCACTGTGGGCTCGCTCCAGGGAAGCAAGGCGGGAGTGCACTGGGGCTACTTGGGTTCCCGAGGCAGACACACGTGTGCCCTGCACACCCTCAAATAAGCAAATGAGCTGGCCCCTGGGTGAGGCCATGTGGACCCCACGGCTTTGGGGCCAGCTGGGCAAACCTTGAACCCCTAATTTCTGCGTGGCCTTTGGCTGCCCTCCTTCTCCAAGGCGTGACTCTTACTCCAGAGACTCAGATGAGCAAGTGTCCCTTACCTTATTTTCTGTCAATCAAACTGAAATCCATTGTGATCTCCCATAGCCCAGTGCAGTCTCTTAGTATTAGGGGTGTCTCCTTTCCTCCCCGTGCCCAGGCCATGAGCCAGAGGTACGAGGAGCCCCAGGCAAGACGCAGGGCTCTCCGCTCCTGGTTCTTCATCGTCATGGGGACACCCTTTGTCCAAACCCAAGGAATCCCAGGACATCTGGCTTTGCCACTTTGGCTGGGACTCAGGTACCCGGGCACACCTGTGTCTGCGTCCCCTCCTCGTCCCAGTGAGGGGACCCTCAGTATCCCCCCAACATAGAACAGGAAGGTCTCAAGCCAGCCCCTCCTCCAGTTCGATTACTCTCCCTCACATCCACCCAGAGAGGTCCAGACCTGTGGCCACTTCCATGCCCTCTCCAGACCAGGAGACACCTGCTGCTGACCTCGTGGAAAACTTAGATTTTGACATTCTGATGCTTCAGAAGTGGTGGCTCCTCCTCCTTCCCCCCTCCGCCACCTGCAGGCCTCCTCATGCATCTCAGGAGAACAACCAGATCTTTGGGCTCCTGGGGTATGTGCCATGCAATTTAGACGAAGTGCTTTGCAAATACGCCATTCGATCTGACTAGGAAAACAGGCCCGATTTGACAGGTCCGATGCCATCAGCTCTTCAACATGAGACAAAAGAGGGGATTTTATGTTTTGAGTGATTAGAGAGAATGATATAATAATGTTCTGAATTGACATCTGGATGTTGAAATTAGGATGGTGCGAAAGGGGTACAGGGCCACAGGCTGGGTACAGCAGCCAGCTCCCCACGACGCAGAAGCTGCTTCAAAAGCCCCTCAACAAAGAGGGGCGCATGCAAATCAACAAAGTGGGAAGCCTTCACCAAGGCCACACTCAAGGTCTACTGATTGTCTACCCAAAGTTCATTGATTCCTGGCCATGAACAAACACAACAGAAAATACATTGAAGGTCCTAGTGGCTACAAGTCAATGGTGAATTGGCACATGGTCTAGCAGTTTAAAATCTAACAGTAGAGTATGGCAATGGGCAAGGGCCAAGAAATCCTTCTGAGATGGGAGGTCTCGCTCTGTTCGGGCTCAGTGGAGGTCTGTGACCAGTGTCTGGACACTAGCTACAGGGGACCGGGCAGAGAATTCTGGGCAGAAGGAAATGTCTCAAAGTACTTTGGAAGGGTAAAGGATGGGAGCGTTGTTTAAAATAAAGACTGAAGGATAATAAATGTCATCCAGGTTTGTAGATTAATGGAGAGGGCACCATCTAGCCATTCTCCACTTTTCCAGTGCAGAGAACTGGGCAAACGCGCCAGTGATCACGTGAGGCGCTGCCATGGAGCGAGCACCGGGAGACCCACTCTAGACCACTGACCTCTTGGTGGCGTCCATTCTGCCTTCTAGAATTCTGGGGTTCTGAGTGCGTGTCCTTGGTGGGGGCCTTCCTCTTTGTTGCGAGAGCCGCTGCTCAAGGGGCCTCTCCCTCTGGCCCAGGATGTAGAGGACCCGTGAGG
>NW_016846622.1:0-1015 GCF_001698545.2 Rhinopithecus bieti | reverse complement strand
TTTTTGGTCTAAAATCTTTTAGGTATACCTTTCCAAGCATGCTATTATCAGTGATGCTCAGAAGTAGAATCTCAGATTTATAGAAAAATTGATATGGCAATGTCTTAGTTAAGGCTACTATAACAAATTACCATATACTGATAGGGTAGCCTAAACAACACACATTCTCTTCTCACAGTTCTGGAGGCTGAGAAGTCCAATTTTAACGTACCTCCAGATTCAGCGTCTGATGAGGGGCCCTATTCCTGGTTTGCGAACAGCTGTCTTCTAGTTGCATCTGCACATGGCAGAGAGAAGAGAAAAAGTAAGCAATCTCTAGTACCTCTTCTTCTTCTTTTATTTTTCTTTCTTTCTTTCTTTTTTTTTTCTATACGAGCTCAAATCCCATTCACGAGGGTCCCAGGAGCATTGTCTAATTATCTGTCAAAGAACCACCTACTAATGCCATCACACTGGGGATATGGGGTTTCAGTTTATGAATGTTGAGGGGACACAAAATACAATTAAAACAATCAACAATTTCATTATTTGATCCGTCACTCAGCTGTACAATAGTGCCATATGTGTGAAAATTAGCTACAGTTAGTTTAAGTGACACCTAGAAAGAATTGATTTTGTTTTGAATCGACTCAAATGATTGAGACATTATTTCATGTATTAAGTAAAATAAGGCTGCTCTTTAACTCTATTTGTAAGAATCTCTCACTTTTACGTAATTTAGATGCAACTGCACTTGATAATTCACAATCCTCCTTTGTAAAACTATGAAGACAGCTTATTTTGTGAATTAAAAATTTGGTCCAAGCCAAGCTTTAGTCTTTGGTTTAAAGTTCCCAATTCCTTCAGTAGTTTTGAAATTGTGGGATTTTTAGGACTTAAACTGTGCTATCTGGCTTTTTCTGTGCTCAGTAAACGTTTATCATGTGTTCCACGTGTTTTATGACATTTGAGTCACGGAAATAGGATTAACCAGTGCTCTTTAAGAAATGTTTTGGATAGCACTTCCCAATCTGAA
>NW_016846621.1:0-209 GCF_001698545.2 Rhinopithecus bieti | reverse complement strand
GAGTTCAGGAGATCGAGACCAGCCTGGCCAGCATGGAGAAACCCCATCTCTACTAAAAATACAAAAAATTAGGCGGGCATGGTGGTGCGCGCCTGTAATCCCAGCTACTTGGGAGGCTGAGGCAGGAGAATTGCTTGAACCTGGCAGGCGGAGGCTGCAGTGAGCCAGGATCACGCCATTGCACTCTAGCCTGGGTGACAGAGTGGGAC
>NW_016846620.1:0-1017 GCF_001698545.2 Rhinopithecus bieti | reverse complement strand
CGCTCCCACACGCAGCCCCAGCCGGCCAGAGCCCCTGCTTCCAGGGCACGAGGGCGCCAATGAGAGGTGCTGTGGGCCTGCTGCGTCCTTTTGGCTTCCAGCTGCCCGCAGGGCTCCCACCTAGCAGCAGAGTGGTTTGTCAGGCCCCAAAACAGTAGTGAAGACCTGGGTCACCCTGGGGGTGGGACAAGAACTGCCTGGGGCTTCTGAAAGTCCAGACCCAGAAATGGGAGCTCCTCGTGGGCCAGCATCAGGATCTGAGGTGGGCGGGCTTCGGGAGCCGGGTCTGATGTGGCACTGACAGCACGTTCTGCCTTCTAGCAAGGTCCCAGGCAGCAGGCACCAAGCACCAGGACCAGGAGCCTGTGTGCGGCTGGGCGTCTCCCGCCCGAGGCTGTCCTGTGCTGACCTGCACAGAGGCCTCCAGGCTCAGAATCCACCCAAGCAGGCCTTGACACTCACTTCCTCTGCAAATGACCGCAGGGCCTGGACACTTCTCCCCAGCCTTCCCAGGCAGGTTCCCTCTCATTCCCGCCCGCGTCCCAGCCCCTCTGCCCCAGCCCGTGGCAGGACTGCCACCCAAGCCTGGAGCTGACCTGCCACCAGCACTCACTCTGTGGCCGAGGAGCCTCCATCCCGCAGTGCATCTTACTCCAGACCACGGGGCTCCCACAGCTCCTGCACCAAGATGCTGCAGAGCTGCCCCACAGGGTGCGGAGGGCATCCAAGCCTGTCTGCAGTGACAGCAACGTGCAGACCCCACCATCCCCTCTGCTGGAGCTGGAGAAGAGGCAAACCACCCACAAACTCCTGGACTCCTGACCGTCTCGGGTTCCAACATCCGCCTGACAAAAGGCCGGGGAAGTGGCACCCAGAAGCCGCTGGGCGGGAAGGGGGTGGGCCTGCCTGCTGTGCCTGGGCCTGTGCCCCCACATCCCACATGACAGCCTCCCCTGGCCTCCACTCTGCAAGGAAGTGACAGAAACTTGACAGAATCCAGAGGGCCTAGGAACCTTG
>NW_016846619.1:0-1015 GCF_001698545.2 Rhinopithecus bieti | reverse complement strand
ATTTATTAGTTTTTGAGACAGAGTCTTGCTCTGTCACCCAGGCTGCAGTGCAGTGGTGCAAGCTCGGCTCACAGCAACCTTCACCTCCCAGGTTCAAGTGATTCTCCTGCTTCAGCCTCCCAAGTAGCTGGAACTATAGGCACCATGCCTGGCTAATTTTTGTACTTTTAGGACAGACAGGGTTTCACCATATTGGCCAGGTTGGTCTTAAACTCCTGACCTCAATTGATTCACCCGTCTCAGCCTCCCAAAGTGCTGGGATTACAGGTGTGAGCCACAGCGCCTGCCCACCAATGTAGTTTTTTTTTTTTTTTTTTTTTTGAGATGGACTCTCACTCTGTCTTCCAGGGTGGATACAATGGCTCTATCTCGTCTCACTGCAAAATCTGCCTCCCGGGTTTAAGCGATTCTGCCTCAGCCACCCGAGTAGCTGGGATTAGAGGCACACACCACCATGCCCAGCTAATTTTTGTATTTTCAGTAGAGACAGGATTTCACCATGTTGGCCAGGCTAGTCTTGAAATCCTGACCTCAGGTGATCTGCCTGCCTCAGCCTCCCAGAATGCTGGTATTACAGGCATGAGCCACTGCGCCCGGCCTATAATTTTAAATTAGGATGAATGTCTTCTAATTGTTGATTTAAGGAGAGCTCTTTATGTATTTGAGATGTCAATTCTTTGTTGGATAGAGTTACCATAAATACTTTCTCCCACTCTATGGGTTGCCTTCTAATAGACTCTGTCTAAAGATGTCTTCTTTTTCTATAGACAGAAATTTATAATTTAAATTGGCACATTTAAAATTAAAAAAATATTTAGAACTCTTTCTATTATCTTTAAGATACTTTTGTTTTGTCTACTTGCTAAACTTTTTTTTTTTTTTTTTTTGAGATGGAGTCTCTCTCTGTCGCCCAGGCTGGAGTGCAGTAGCTTAATCTCGGCTCACTGCAACCTTCACCTCCTGGGTTCAAGCAATTCTTTACCTCACCCTCCAGAGTAGGTGGGACTACAGGCAC
>NW_016846618.1:0-441 GCF_001698545.2 Rhinopithecus bieti | reverse complement strand
AAATGTAGGCTAGCCATTTGCAGCTGAAGTCCTTTTAGTGTTGCCTGGGCAACTCCAGACGACTCTTCCAACCATGTGTGGGTGATCTGCTAATAAGAACTTCATGATTGCTTTGAAATACTGAATATAAAGAAGTTCCATTGGATTTGAAATGAATTTACCATAAAATTTCAACATTACATTGTTAATGAAAGAAAATAAGCAATGTTAACTATAATTTTAACTTTTAGAAAATTTCAAATGGTTGTAAAGAAAAATGGTTAAACACTTGGTCACCTACTGATGCAGAGTTTCATTGATGAGAGCTATCAAGAATTTGAAGAGGTTTTTACTTAAAACTCTTAATCATAAATTTCACGGGGTATTTCCTGCAGAAAACTGATAGTAGAAAGCTGAAGTTTTCATCTGAAAAAAAAAACTCAGATTGTCTTTAGAAATTTT
>NW_016846617.1:0-946 GCF_001698545.2 Rhinopithecus bieti | reverse complement strand
AAGCATCCCTCGATTAATAAAATGAGGTGTCACATTGTGGTTAAGATCATATGCTTTTTGGTATTAGATCATCCTGGGCTTGAGGATTAAATGAGACAATGTATATAAATGATTTAGCACGATGCCTAGCCCACAGAAAATTTCCAGTAATTTCTGGCTGTTATTCATACTCATATCCTTCTACAAGAGTCACTATTTCTTTCTTTTTTCTTTCTTTCTTTTCTTTTTTTTTTTTTTGAGATCGAGTCTTGCTCTGTTGCCCAGGCTAGAGTGCAGTGGTACGATCTCGGCTCACTGCAAACTCCACCTCCCGGGTTCAAGCGATTCTCCTGCCTCAGCCTCCCGAGTAGTTGGGATTATAGGCCCCAGCCACTGTGCCCAGCCAGTTTTTGTATTTTTTTAGTAGAGACAGGGTTTCACCATCTTGGCCAGGCTGGTCTCGAACTCCTGACCTCATGATCCACCCGCCTCGGCCTCCCAAAGTGCTGGGATTACAGGTGTAATCCACCATGCCCGGCCAGGAGTCACTATTTTTATCCCAAATTTACAGACAAGAAAACTGAGGCACAGAGCAATTGTATAGCCTGTCCACAGTATATAGTAAGCTAGGATTCGAACCTGGGTTCCTTGACAAGCCCAAGCCCCTAATTACTTCTCATAATCACAGTTTGAAGATAAAAGGCTAAAAGGAAAGTATGAAAGGAAGCATCTTCTCCTTTTCTGTCGTCTGGATATTTGGCCAAACCACTGTGACCTGTGCCTAGGTCTATATTTTATCTCTTTGCAAATAAAAACTCCGAGATAGAAAAGCCTGGCCATGTATGCATGTGGTATCTAGTGCTTTCGTGGTATAGTGAGGGACAAAGGATGTATTTAAATGGCTCACTTAGGGGAAATCTTCTAAGAGCCATTGCCTTTCTCTGTCCCTCTCTCTCTCTCTCTGTTT
>NW_016846616.1:0-947 GCF_001698545.2 Rhinopithecus bieti | reverse complement strand
AAAGTAAAGGAGAGGATGAGAAAAGAGATTATTTGCTTCTACCAGAACTTTCTTTTTTCTTTTTTTCCTTTTTTTTTGAGAAGGAGTCTCACACACTGTCACCCAGGCTGCAGTGCGGTGGCACGATCTTGGGAATCACCGCAACCTCTGCCTTCTAGGTTGAAGCCATTCTCCTGCCTCAGCCTCTCAAGTAGGTGGGACTATAGGCATGTGCCACCATGCCTGGCTAATTTTTTGTATTTTTAGAAGAGGTGGGGTTTCACTGTGTTGGCCAGGCTGGTCTCAAACTCCCGACTTCATGATCCACCCGCCTCAGCCTCCCAAAGTGCTGAGGTTACAGGCATGGGCCACTGCACTGGACCAGAACTTTCTTGTAGGATATGTGAATACTAAATACAATACCTGAAGCCAGGAATGGACCCATTGCCAAGTACCATGGGACACTGATTTTTTTTTCATGCCATTCTCTTACTCTTCATCTTCTTTTTAACAAGAGAAATCTTGGAAAGTATATTTCATCATTACATATCAGACCAAACAAAAATGAAATAGATTATTATATTAAGGAAAATCTTTCCCACAACACATAGCCAAATGTGTCTCACTTTCAATCTGAAACTTTGCATCAAATGTTGCTCTTTATTTTTTTAAGAGTATATTGACCTATGACATTGCTTACATTTTTAAAAAGCATATGCAAGGATAAGATCTGCAATTTTAAGAGAGCACTTTAAGTGTCCTCTTAAAATTGTAATTATCTTTGTATGTTTTCTGCCCCACTTTTTGCCTACTTTTGTAAAATGTTTACAGATCACTTTATACATTTGTGATATAGATCTTATTAATTTAGTGTTTCTTATCAGCATCATGATTTTATTCAGCTTTTTCATTTTATCTATTTCTTTAATATTATGTATTCCTAAGATGTATTAAGATAATAGATAACT
>NW_016846615.1:0-2846 GCF_001698545.2 Rhinopithecus bieti | reverse complement strand
CTGGGTTAAGGGAAAGGGTGGGTGTGTCTGGGACTTAGGGAGAATGCTGTTGTGTGGAGGTGGAGTGAAGACAGCAGGAAGGAGAGAAAGGGTGTGTGCTGTGAGGGCCAGAGGGGAATGTGGAGGGGTGGGCACACACCCTGTACAGGGCTGGGGTGTGAGATGACTAATGTGGTTGGGGTCAACGTGGGCAGGACTGTGGGCATCGTTGTGTGGGTGGAAGGACCAGAAGTGTCACCCTCCCCATCCTGAGGTACTGGTTCCTTGCTGGGAGGAGAAGGATGTAGCCAGGACCTCTGGGAAACCATGAGTAACAGGCATCAGAGGCAGCCAGGTCCAGATGTGCTGCCTGCCTGGGCCCACAGGCTGTGCTGGCTGGTCCTTCCCCTGCTCCTCTTCAGGCCTTGCCCCTCCACTTTGCGCCTGTGGGTGGAGTGGCACTTTCCCCTCCCTGGAGGCCCAGGGAAGGAAAGCTGCCTTTATGAGCCCGAAGCATCTTGTAGGTCTCCTGGGGCCAGCAATGGTGGGCTCTTTGCCGAAAGTCTCAGGCCTTCCTCCTCCTATCCTGTGCTCTCCTGCCCCAAGAGAGGAGGCTCTGGTGGGCCAGGAGGGCGGGGCACACCCTGCACCTTGCTGACTTGTCGCACAGTAGGTCCTATTCTGCGCGGCTGCACCTTGGAGCACGTTCTTTCAGCTGCACAGGTGTCTTTCCCTTTCAGCCTTTATGAAATGCCTGCTGTGCACACTCCATATATTTGCACAGAGGCACAAGTGGGACGGGAAGAGTGAGGAAAGCAGACACAACCTGCTGGCTTCCTGCTGTGTTGCTTCCTGTCTGGGACTTTCCATTCTTCCTCTGTGAGTTGAAAACAGCCGCCCTTGCCCAGGAGGGTGGGTGAGCAAAGCCCTGGGTACTAGGCCTGGAGGCTCAGTGGGTGCTGGGTCCTGGATCCTGCGATGGGGCTGCCTGTCCCAGAAAGCCCCTCCCTACTCCTACCTCAAAGGCGAGAAAGGGAATCTATTTTTTTTAAAAGTCAAACTTTTAAAGTTACAAGAAGAATACAGTGAACTCCCACTTACCCCTCACCTAGATTCACCAATTACAACATTTGCCTTATCTACTCTAGCTCTAATCTCTATACTTATTATCATAATTATTGCTGATTCAGGTAGGAGTAAGCTGCAGCCATGACAGTCCTTTTCCCCTGAATATCCCAGCAGGAATTAACATTATCATACATAACCAGAGAGTGAGTTCCACCTTTAGAAACTTTCTTCTTCTTTTTTTTTTTGAGACAGAGTCTTGCTCTTGTCACCCAGATCTATCTCAAAAAAAAAAAAATTATTATTAAACTCTTAAATTTTTTTGTAGAGATGGGGTTTCACCATGTTGCCCAGGCTGATCTCAAACTCCTGGGCTAAAGCAGTCCTCCTGCCTCGGCCTCCAGAAGTGTTGGAATTACAGGCATAAGCCACCTAACATGGTCTAACAGTGTTTTATAACTTTGTGTTTTTGGGCCATTCAGCAAATATTTTCAGAGAAGTTACTGCCTTTTTTTTTTTTTTTTTTTGAGATGGAGTTTTGCTCTTGTTGCGCAGGCTGAAGTGCAATGGCGCGATCTTGGCTCACTGCAACCTCTGCCTCCCGGGTTCAAGTGATTCTCCTGCCTCAGCCTCCCTACTAGCTGGGAATACAAGCTCCTGCCACCATGCCTGGCTAATTTTTGTGTTTTTAGTAGAAACGAGGTTTCACCATGTTGGTCAGGCTGGTATTGAACTCCTGACCTCAAGTGATCGCCTGCATCAGCCTCCCAAAGTGTTGGGATTACAGGCATGAGCCACCTCACCCAGCCTGACTTGTTTTACTGAGCAGATGTCTTTAAGGTTCATGTTGTAGCATGTGTCAGAATTTCCTTTTTTAGGCTGAATCGTATTTCATTGTATGGATATACCATATTTTGTCTACTTATTGATGGGCACTTGGTTTGCATCGTCTTTTGGCTGTTGCACATAATGCAACTATGAACATGGGTGCACAAATATTTCTTTGAGTTGCTGCTTTTAGTGTGTTTGGGTATATACCCAGATGTGGATCGCTCAATAGTGTGGTGCTATTTTACAGTTCTTGAGGAACTGCCAAACTGCATTCTGCCTCTGCTGCACCATTTCACATTCCCACCAACGGTGCACGGGCCTCCAGTTTATTCACACCCTTGCCAACAGCCAACATCTTTTTCTTTTCTTTTTTTTTTTTTTTTTTGATGGAGTCTTGCTCTGTCGCCCAGGCTAGAGTGCAGTGGTGTGATCTAAGCTCACTGCAGTCTCCGCCTCCCAGGTTCAGGTGGCTCTCCCGCCTCAGCCTCCTCAGTAGCTGGAATTACAGGCGCCTGCCACCACACCCAGCTAATTTTTGTATTTTTAGTAGAGATAGGGTTGCACCATGTTGGCCAGGCTGGTCTCGAACTCCTGATCTCATGATCCGCCTGCCTCAGCCTCCCAAAGTGCTGGGATTACAGGTGTGAGCCACCGTGCCCGGCCTCATTCTGATTTAAAATCAACTTTATTGAGGTATAATTTACATATGTTAAAATGCACATACTTTAAAGATACAGTGCACACGATTTGACAGGTGTATACATCTGATTAAACCCCACCCCAGATAAGATCTAGAACATTCCAACACCACAGAAAGTTCCTTCTTGTCTGCAATATAGCTCTACCTTTTGCCCCAGGCAATCACTGATCCAGTTTCTATCATCATAGGTTAGTTTTGTCTGTTTTGAAATTTTGTATAAATAGAATCATATGGTATATATGTTTTTGTATCTGATTTTTTTCTTTTTTTT
>NW_016846614.1:0-499 GCF_001698545.2 Rhinopithecus bieti | reverse complement strand
GAAATCTTCTTTCTAGTTTTAATCTCAGTATATTTCCTTTTCACTACAGGCCTCAATGCGCTCCCAAATATCCCTTTGCAGATTCAAAGAAAACAGTGTTAGCAAATGGCTTCATGAATGGAAAGGTATAAATCTGTGACATGGATTCAAACATCACAAAGAACTTTCTCAGAATTATTCTTTCTAGTTTTTACCTGAGGACATCTCTTTTGTCACCGTAGGCTTCAGTGCGATCCAAAATATCCCTTCTCAGATTCCTCAAAAGCTGATCCATTAAAAGAATTGTGTAATTCAGTGAGATGAATTAACACATCACAAACGGTTTCTTAGAAATTTCTTCCTAGTTTTTATATGAGGATATTTCTTTTGTCACCATAAGCTTCAATGCACTCCAAAGCATCCAATTGTAGACTCCATGTACACTGTGTTAGCAAATGGCTCAATGAAATGAACAGTGTAAATATGTAAGATGAATTCATACATCACAAAGCAGTTTCTC
>NW_016846613.1:0-1006 GCF_001698545.2 Rhinopithecus bieti | reverse complement strand
ACATATATATAAAATATATATTATAAACCATATTTTTAAACCATATATATAAATATAATATATATTATATATGGTTAGTATAATGAGATAATTGAATATATGGTTTAAAAAACATGTATAAAACCATATATAAAATATATATATTATATGATATATAATGTATATGATATATAATGTATGTAATAAACATTATATATTTTACATATATATGCCAAGGACATGAACTCATTCCTTTTATGGCTGCATAGTATTTCATGGTGTACATGTACCACATTTTCTTTATCCAGTCTATCATTGATGGACATTTGGGTTGATTCCATGTCTTTGCTATTGTAAATAGTACTGCACTGAACATACATGTGCATGTATCTTTGTAATAGAATAATTTATATTTTGGGGTATATACCTAGCAAAGGGATTGCTGGGTCAAATGGTATTTCTGGTTCTAGATCTTTGAGGAATTACCACACTGTCTTCCACAATGGTTTGACTATTGTGGAGTTTATATTCCTACCAACAGTGTAAAACATTCCTGTTTCCCCATAGTCTCACCAGCATCTGTTGTTTCTGGACTTTTAATAATTGCCATTCTGACTGGCATGAGATGGTATCAAATTGTGATTTTGATTTGCATTTCTCTACTGACCAGTGATGTTAAGCTATTTTTTTGAAGTTTGTTGGATGCATAAGTGTCTTATTTTGAGAAGTGTCTATTCATGTCTTTTGCCCATTTTGAATGATTTTTTGTTTTGTAAATTTACTTAAATTCTTTGTAGATTCTGGATATTAGAACTTTGTCAGATGGATTGATTGCTAAAATTTTCTCCCACTCTGTAGGTTGCTTGTTTACTCTGATGATAGTTTCTTTTGCTGTGTAGACGCTCTTTAGTTTAATTGATCCTAGTTGTCCATTTTGCTTTTGCAATTGCTTTTGATGTTTTGTCATGAAATGTTTGCCCATGCCTATGTCCTGAATAGTGTTGCGTAGATTTTCTTCTAGGGTTTT
>NW_016846612.1:0-1012 GCF_001698545.2 Rhinopithecus bieti | reverse complement strand
TTATTGTTTCAAATATCTATTTGTAGATATTTCTGTGGACATATTTTAGTTAATCTCATTTCTTAGAATGTTTTCTCATAATGTGATATTTAGCAGGCTTCTTTCACAGGAAAATTACTTTCTTTAAAAGAAGTATTAGTCTTTCTGTGAAATAGATGTAATCCAGTGTAAATATTTAGGGGAAATGGTTCTAAATTTACTAACAGAATCTTTTTTTTTTTTTCACCATGCATACAGGCGCCAGCTTCTGAAAAAGAAATTGTGGAAGTAAAAGAAGAAAATACTGAAGATGCCACAGAAAAGGGAGGAGAAAAGAAAGAAGCAGTGGCAGCAGAAGTAAAAAATGAAAAAGAAGATCAGAAAGAAGATGAAGAAGATCAAAACAAAGAAGAGAAAGGGGAAGCTGGAAAAGAAGACAAGGATGAAAAAGGGAACGAAGATGGAAAAGAGGATAAAAATGGAAATGAGAAAGGAAAAGATGGAAAAGAGGAAGATGCAAAAGAGAAAGAAGATGGAAAAAAAGGTGAAGACGGAAAAGGAAATGGAGAAGATGGAAAAGAGAAAGGAGAAGGTGAAAAAGAGGAAGAAGATAGAAAAGAAACAGGAGATGGAAAAGCGAATGAAGATGGAAAAGAGAAGGGAGATAAAAAGGAGGAGAAAGATGTAAAAGTCAAAGAAGATGAAAAAGAGAGAGAAGATGGAAAAGAAGATGAAGGTGGAAATGAGGAAGAAGCTGGAAAAGAGAAACAAGATGAAAAAGAAGGAGAAGGAAAAGAGAAAGATGAGATCAAAGAAGAAGATGGAAAAATAGAGGAGCCGCAGAATATTGTTTAAAACTGCCCTATATAGTTTCATAATTTGTTAACGTGTACCTTCATGTTGTAAAGTTAATAGAGATAAATATTTTATCAAAATTTTATAAACACAGTCTTTCTTTAGCATTGATTTAATTTCAGAACATCTTCATATTGATTATTAGCCATAAAGTTTCTAACATGAAACATTTATCTAT
>NW_016846610.1:0-2025 GCF_001698545.2 Rhinopithecus bieti | reverse complement strand
ATCAAGAAAATAAAAGACCAAACACAGAATGAGACATAATAGTTGCAAATCAATCAGACAATGGTTTCATGCCCAGAATATATAAAGAACGGCTACAACTCAATAACACAAAGACAAACCACCCAATTTATATAAATAGGCAAAGGACTCAAATAGACATTTCTACAAAGAAGATATGCAAATCATCAACAGGGACATGAAAAGAAACTCAACATCATTACTCATTAGGAAAATACAAATTCAATGCCACAATGAGAAACCACACCACACCTACAAATATGGCTAACATTCTTTTAAAATGTTAAATAACAAGTGAAAGCCTTATGTAGAATTTGGAATCCTCATACATTGCTGGTGAGATTATAAAAAGGTACAGCCACCAGGAGAAACAGTTGTGCTGTTCCTCAAGAAGTTAATCATAGAATTCTCATGTGAAACAGCATCCATTCCTGGGTATGTACCCAAAGAATAGAATCCAGGGACTCAAACAGGTACTTACATGGGAATGTTGATTGCAACAATACTCACAAAAGATAAAATATGAAAACAATCCAAGTGTTCATCAACACATGAATAAACAGATGTGGTCACACATACAACCGAATGTTAATCTGCCATAAAGAGGAATGAAGCTCTGACATCCGCTGGAACACGCATGGACTTTGGAACTACTATACAAAGTGAAATATATCAGAAACAAAATAACATATATGTATAATTCCATTTCTATGAAACATCAAGAATAGGCAAATTCATAGAGACAGAGTAGAGGTTATCAAGGTCTAGGGTGGAAAATACAGGGAGTTATTATTGTTCAAAAGATACAAAGTTTCACTTTACAATAATAAAAATTTCTCTAGGAGAAATAGTGGTGATGGTAACTGAACACTGTGTATGTGGGTAATTCCACTTGATTGCACATTTTAAAGTGATATAAATTGCACATTATTCACAGAACTGTGAAAAATCGATTTCTATTACTTAATTCACCCAGGCTAAGGTGTTTGTTATGGCAGCTGAAGTCCATGAATACATCATCTGACCCAGTGTGTTCGATGAATCGTATCACATTTTCAATCAAGTTAACTGGAAGCTCCTGTCCCCAGCAGAACCAGAGGTCCCAAAACAAGAGCTGCCACAGAGGCTTAACCAGCACAGGTCCCATAGGGCAGCCTCAATGTCAGGCCCTGGATGGCATGTAAGGCCATAGTGATACAACCACAACGTGAAAGTGTAAGTGATTTTACTACTTACAGACACTGGGGAGTACAGGGCACAACTGGAGACCACAGATACAGAGGTCAGCGAGCCCAGGAAGGGAGGAGAGAAGAGACCAGAAAGTCAATGGCTTTAGTAAGTCCATGTGTTATCTGACAGTTTTCCAGCAGGGAGCTTTAATGGATGGCTTTAAAGCAAGACCAAACACTGGGACCAGGAGATCATGCTGTGACTGACAAGTGGTCACTTTAAATGTGAGGGCAAACGTCAGAATTATCCATTTAAAGAAAGCAGCTGGAGAGAGGGGAGCCCAGCACACCAAGCAGGAAAGATGCCTCTAAGATTTTTTCTCTGGCCACCAACTGGAGCCACTTGAACCAGATACAGTATTGAAAACTGCCATGGTGACCAAGGCCTGCCTCTGATGTTAGGCAAAAAAACTTACACCTTAAAAAATGAATGCCAAGGTAACTGTTTGGACAAATGGAGGCAAGATGGCGCAGTTCTGGGTTCTTCACGGTCAACTTTCCCGCGCCCGGGAAAGACATGGTTCGACTGCGCAGGCGCAACCCAACCTCCGACGGAGAAGAACCGGAACCCGCCTAGCCACGTCTACCGCCCCGCCCGGACCCGCCTATGTCCCGCCCACTGCCCTCCCACTCCCGGGCCCAGGACATAAAATCCACTCCCGGCGGGCGTGCGGTGCGAACTTCCTTGGCCCCTCCTCGTACGCGGGACCCAGGAACCTCGTCCGGAACGCCGGTGCAAACTTCCTTGGCCCCTGCTCCTGTGCGGACCTAGGAACCT
>NW_016846609.1:0-497 GCF_001698545.2 Rhinopithecus bieti | reverse complement strand
CTTTCTTTCTTTCTTTCTTTCTTTCTTTCTTTCTTTCTTTCTTTCTTTCTTTCTTTCTTTCTTTTCTTTTCTTTCTTTCCTTCCATTCTCCCTCCCTCACTGCCTCATTCCCTCCCCCCTCTCTTTTTTCTTTCTTTCTCTCTCTCTCTTTCTTTCTCTCTCTCTCTTTCTTTCTTTCTTTCCTTCCTTCCTTCCTTCTTTCTCTCTCTCTCTCTTTCTTTCTTTCTCGCTCTCTCTCTCTTTCCTTCCTTCCTTCCTCCCTCCCCTTTCTTCTTTCTCTTTTCTTTTCTTTCTTTCCTTCCTTCCTTCCTTCCTTCCTTCCTTCCTTCCTTCCTTCCTTCCTTCCTTCCTTCCATTCTCCCTCCCTCCCTCACTCCCTCATTCCCTCCCCCTTTTTTCTTTCTTTCTTCTTTTCTTTCTTTCTCTTTCTTTCTTCCTTCCTTCCTTCCTTCCTTCCTTCCTTTCTTTCTTTCTTTCTTTCTTTCTTCCTTTCCTTT
>NW_016846608.1:0-944 GCF_001698545.2 Rhinopithecus bieti | reverse complement strand
TCAAGACCAGCCTGGCCAACATGGTGAAACCCCGTATCTACTAAAAATACAAAAAAAAATATTAGCTAGGCGTGGTGGCGGGCGCCTGTAATCCCAGATACTCGGGAGGCTGAGGCAGGAGAATCACTTGAACCTGGGAGGCAGAGGTTGCAATAAGCTGAGATCATGCCACTGCACTCCAGTCTGGGCGACAGAGAGACTTGGTCCGGCCCAGGAAAAAAAAAAGAAAAGAAAGATTAGCTGGGGATGGCTAGATGGCTAGATATCCTCTTTCTTCTGGTGATCTCACGAGTCTTTCCTTATCAATGTGATCTCTCCAGCAGGGCAGCCAAGTTTCTTACACAGCAGCCTAGGGTTCCCAAAAGCACAAAAGGGGAAGTTGCCAGGCAATCTTAATGTTGAATCACAAACTTGACACAGAATAAATTCAATCACATTTTACTGCACTCACATAGCCTTCCCAAATTCACTGTGAAGGGGTCTATACAAGAGTATGCATACTGGTAGCTATGGTTCACTAGAGGCTGTCTTTGGAGACTGTGTGTGTGTATACACACTCACTCACATTTTCTTTTTTTTCTATGGAGCCATGTGAATACACTGTAATTGCAGATATTATAATACTTTACCCCAAAGCACGTGAGCCTGAATCTCTCTCTCTCTCTCTCTCTCTTTTTTTTCTTTTGAGACGGAGTCTCGCTCTGTCGCCCAGGCTGGAGTGCAGTGGCATGATCTCAGCTTACTGTAAGCTCTGCTTCCTGGGTTCACGCCATTCTCCTGCCTCAGCCTCCCAAGCAGCTGGGACTACAGGCGCCACCACCACGCCCCTCTAATTTTTTGTATTTTTAGTAGAGACGGAGTTTCACCATGCTAGCAAGGATGGTCTCGATCTCCTGACCTCGTGATTCACCTGCCTCAGCCTCCCAAAGTGCTGGGATTACAGG
>NW_016846607.1:0-1940 GCF_001698545.2 Rhinopithecus bieti | reverse complement strand
AATGTTAATAAATATGCTTAGAACAGTGCAAAGTGCTCAATGAATGTTGGGTATTTTATTATTATTATTGTCGTTATTTCTAACATTGACTGTTAGGTTTTTTTATTCTTTTTTTTTTTTTTTTTGAGATGTAGTTTCGCTCTTGTTGCCAAAGCTGGAGTGTAATGGTGCGATCTTGGCTTACTGCAACCTCCGCCTCCTGGGTTCAGGCAATTCTTCTTCCTTAGCCTTCCGAGTAGCTGGGATTACAGGCGTGCACCACTACGCCTGGCTAATTTTTTGTATTTTTAGTAGAAACGGGGTTTTACCATGTTAGCCAGTCTGGTCTTGACCTCCTGACTTCAGGTGATCCTCTCACTTTGTCCTCTCAGAATGTTGGGATTATAGGCATGAGCCACTGTGCCCGGCCGGGTTTTTTATTTTTAGTCCCTGCCTGTAGTACCTTGCTTTTTAAAACTATGTATATCTTCCAGAATGTACCATGCCACTACCAGCTCCTCTGCTATATCCTGTGTATCCAACATTCAAGATTAATTTTTCTGCCTAGATATAAAAAGTGGTGAAAAGTACAGTGATAGGGTAGAAGTATAGTACATTGGCTGTCTTGCAGAAAATAACTTGGATTAGAGAGACAAGTCTGATAGTTCTTTCTTTTTTTTCTTTTTTTTTTTTTAGACGGAGTCTCACTCTGTGACCAGGCTGGAGTGCATGGCACAATCTCGGCTCACTGCAACCTCCGCCTCTCAGGTTCAAGTGATTCTCCTGCCTCAGCCTCCTGAGTAGCTGGGACTACAGGCGCCTGCTACCATGCCCGGTTAATTTTTTTGTATTTTTAGTAGAGACAGGGTTTCACCATGTTGGCCAGGATGGTCTCCATCTCTTGACCTCGTGATCCACCCGCCTCAGCCTCCTAAAGTGCTGGGATTACAGGCATGAGCCACTGCACCTGACAACAGTTCTTTCTTATATTTAGTTTTTAGCTAAGTTAGAGATCAGATGGTGAGGAAGGTTTAGAGATCCCAACATTTTTCAAGGTTGTCTCTTTAATAGACTAAAGTTGAGGTATGTCTTGATGTGACATGTAGAAAGTTTTTTTTTTTTAAAGTCTTGATATTTGCCTTATTATTAGTGTAAACTCTATACAGATTCTTACCTTAAGTTGTTGACCAGTCTTTTTGTTATTGTGGTGCTTTTTTCTTTCTTTTATTCATTCATTCAATATTTTTTTTAGTGCCTGCTATGTCACGAAATCTTCTAGATGCTGATGAAAAACAGCAGTGAACAAAGTCTCTACTCTTACAAGAGTATATATTCCATGGTGTATATGTGCCACATTTTCTTTATCCAGTCTGTCATTGATGGGCATTTGGGTTGGTTCCAAGTCTTTGCCATTGTAAATAGTGCTGCAATAAACATACATGTGCATGTGTCTTTATAGTAGAATGATATTTAATCCTTTGGGTATATACCCAGTCATGGGATTGGTGGGTCAAATGGTATTTCTGGTTCTATTTCCTTGAGGACTCACCACACCGTCTTCCACAATGGTTGAACTAATTTACACTCCCACCAACAGTGTAAGTGTTCCTAGGCCGGGCACAGGGGCCCACGCCTGTAATCCCAGCACTTTGGGAGGCTGAAGCAGGCAGATCACGAGGTCAAGAGATCGAGACCAGCCTGGCCAACATGGTGAAACCCCATCTCTACTAAAATACAAAAAAAAATTAGCTGGGCGGCCGGGCACGGTGGCTCAAGCCTGTAATCCCAGCACTTTGGGAGGCCGAGACGGGCAGATCACGAGGTCAGGAGATCAAGACCGTCCTGACTAACACGGTGAAACCCCGTCTGTACTGAAAAATACAAAAAACTAGCCGGGCAAGGTGGCAGGCTCCTGTAATTCCAGCTACTTGGGAGGCTGAGGCGGGAGAATGGCGTAAACC
>NW_016846606.1:0-945 GCF_001698545.2 Rhinopithecus bieti | reverse complement strand
CAGGTAACAAACATATGAAAAAATGCTCAACATCACTAATGATCAGGGAACTGCAAATCAAAACCACAATGTGATACCACCTTACTCCTGCAAGAATGGCCATAATAAAAAAACCAACAGTAGATGTTGACAGAGATGCGGTGAACAGGGAACATTTCTACACTGCTAGTGGGAATGTAAACTAGTGCAGGCACTATGGAAAACAGTGTGGAGATTCCTTAAAGAACTAAAAGTAGAACTACCATTTGATCCAGCAATCCCAATACTGGTTTTCTACCTAGAGGAAAAGAAGTCATTATTTGGAAAAGATACTTGCACACCCACGTTTATAGCAGCACAATTCACAATTGTAAAATCGTGGAACCAATCCAAAAGCCCATCAATCAATGAGTGGATAAAGAAACTGCAGTGTGTGTGTGTATATATATATATATAAACCCTCCTAGACATTGGCTTAGGCAAGGATTTCATGACCAAGAGCACACACACACACACACCACACACACACACACACACACACACACACACACACACACACACACAAAGAAACTGCAGTGTATATATATATGTATACACACACACACACACAATGGAATACTACACAGCCATAAAAAGGAAGGAATTAACAGCATTTGCAGTGACCTGGATGAGATTGGAGACTATTATTCTAAGTGAAGTAACTCAGGAATGGAAAACCAAATATCGTATGTTCTCACTGATATATGAGAGCTAAGTTATGAGGACACAAAGGCCTAAGAATGATACAATGGACTTTGGGGATTTGGGGGGAAGAGTGGGAGGGGGTGAGGGACAAAAGACTACAAATATGGTGTAGTGTATACTGCACAGGTGATGGGTGCACTAAAATCTCACAAATTATCACTAAAGAACTTACTCATGTAACCAAATACCACCAGTACCCCAATAACTTATGGAAAAATAAAA
>NW_016846605.1:0-1017 GCF_001698545.2 Rhinopithecus bieti | reverse complement strand
TAGCTAGGACTACAGGTGCCTGCCACCACGCCCGGCTAAGTTTTTGTATTTTTAATAGAGACAGCGTTTCACCGTGTTAGCCAGGATGGTCTCTATCTCCTGACCTCGCGATCCACCCGCCTCGGCCTCCCAAAGTGCTGGGATTACAGGCGTGAGCCACCGCACCTGGTCTTTTTTTTTTTTTTTTTTTTTTTTTTTTTTTTTTTTTTTAGAGATAGGGCCTCTCTCTGTCGCCAAGGCTGGTGTGCAGTGGCACAATCATAACCTTAAACTCCTGGGCTCAAGTGATTCTCTTGCCTCAGCTTCCCAAGTAGCTGGGATTACAGGTGCACATCAACCACCATGCCCAGCTATTTTTTTGATTTTTTTTTCTTTTGAGACAGAGTCTCACTGTGTAGCCCAGGCTGGAGTGCGATGGCACGATCTTGGCTCACTGCAGCCTCCGCCTCCCGGGTTCAAGCGGTTCTCCTGCCTCAGCCTCCTGAGTAGCTGGGACTACAGGCACATGCCATCACGCTCAGCTGATTTTTGTATTTTTAGTAGAGATGGGGTTTCACTGTGTTAGCCAGGATGGTCTCGATCTCCTGATCTCATGATCCGCTCACCTCGGCCTCCCAAAGTGCTGGGATTACAGGCATGATCCACTGCGCCCGGACTATTTTTTAAATTTTTTGTAAAGATGGGGTCTGTGTTGCCCAGGTTAGCCTGGAACTCCTAACCTCAAGTGATTCTCCTGGCTTGGCCTCCCAAAGTGCTGAGATTATAGGCACTGCACCCTGCCCTGCCCGTGTTACTTAAACTGGGTGGTGCTTCATAGGTTTTTGTTACATTATGAATACTGAATGCTGAATACTTGCATGCCTGAAGTATTTCAGTTTTTTTTTTTTTGAGATGGAGTCTTGCTCTGTTGCCCAGGCTGAAGTACAGTGGCGGCGCAATCTTGGCTCACTGCAACTTCCGCCTCCTGGGTTCAAGCTGTTCTCCTGTCTCAGCCTCCCAAGTAGCTGGGATTACAGG
>NW_016846604.1:0-504 GCF_001698545.2 Rhinopithecus bieti | reverse complement strand
CAAGGAAGGGGAGATTTCCTTAAGGAGAGGGAACAATGGACTTTATAATGGGCGGAAACTTGTGTTTAACTTCCAAGGGCCAGCACACTTGGGGCCCTTCCTCTGTTGGTGGCTATATCATTTGTTTTCTAGAGCATATCACATGAGCCAGCCTAGGCAGTTGAGCATATTTAGAAGAACAGGTATTTTTTAGAAGAAAATGAGGAGGATTACAGAATTGTTTTGAGAGAATTATCCTTGGCTACAAGGATCAATAACAACAATGAGGTGGGATAGACAATTGCTGGGCAAATGTCCTCACAGAAGTTTTTTTGTGTGTGTGTAAGTTTGCAATGGCCCTTTTGCAATATTGTGCTTTTTTTAGAGTTATTTTGTGAGAGTTCTTGTCATCCCACATTTGTATGTAAGAACCCTCCTTTTGTGGCCTTCCCTGGCTCCATTTCTCAGGGTTTTTAACACAAGTGACCCTGTTTTGATTCTGACAACTTTTCCAGTGGCAAAACA
>NW_016846603.1:0-1753 GCF_001698545.2 Rhinopithecus bieti | reverse complement strand
TCCCAGGGGAGCTCCCTGGTGTACAGCTGCCCCTTCCCCTGCTTCGCCCCACCTCCCGCCCCCCTGAGCTCCAGGAGGGCAGCTGCTCTCATTCCCCTTTTACAGTCCATCCACGGTGCTTGGTGCCTGGTGGCATTGTGTTGAATGAAGAGTCCTCTTAGATAAAGCATCTTGGACCCTAATATGGATCTTATCAGGTTGGACATGCCATTCCCCTCGAATGCAAGTTCCCAGCTGGGAAGTGAGTTTTACCTTATCATGTGGACGTGTGGATCTTATCAGGTTGGACGTGCCATTCCCCTTGAATGAAAGTTTCCAGCTGGGAAGTGTGTTTTATCCTTGTGCTTGTGTCCTGATGTGGTTCCTGGTGCAGACTAGACACCTGGATGGCTGCTAGTTCAGTGAAGGAGTCATTTGGATCCCATAGTCAGCGTCTTCAATGAATGTCTCAGAATCTGCCTCTTCAATGAATTTAGAAAAGGTGTTTGAAAGGCTTCAACGGCTTAGTGAATTTTAAATACAGCTATCTGAATCAATATTGATGTAAAAACAGGGTTTTTTTGTTTTTTTGGTTTTTTTTGAAACAAGGTCTCACGTTGTCATCCAGGCTGGAGGGCAGTGGTACATTCATGGCTTACTGCAGCCTCAACCTCCTGTGCTCAAGTGATCCTCCCACCTCAGCCTCCCAAGTAGCTGGAACTACAGGCATGGGCCATCATGCCTAGTTAATTTTTTGTATTTTTGGTAGAGATGGGGTTTCACCATGTTGCCCAAGCCGGGAAAACAGCATTCTTTTTTTTTTCTTTCTTGAGACAGAGTCTCACTCTGTCTCTCAGGCTGAAGTGCAGTGGCATGATCTTGGCTCACTGCCACCTCCACCTCCTAGACTCAAGTGATTCTCGTGCTTCAGTCTCCCGAGTAGCTGGTATTACCGGTGTGTGCCACCATGCCTGGCTAATTTTTGTATTTTTAGTAGAGATGAGGTTTCACCATGTTTGGCAGGCTGGTCTCGAGCTCTTGGTCTCACGTGATCCACCTGCCTCAGCCTCCCAAAGTGCTGGGATTACAGATGTGAGCCACTGCAACCAGCCAAAAACAGCATTCTTTTTTTTTTTTGAGACAGAGTCTCGCTCTGTCACACTGGAGTACAGTGGTGCGATCTCGGCTTACTGCAACCTCCGCCTCCCAAGTTCAAGCGATTTTCCTGCCTCAGCCTCCCAAGTAGCTGGGATTACAGGTGCGTGCCACCACACCTGGCTAATTTTTGTATTGTTTAGTACAGACAGGGTTTCACCATATTGGTCAGGCTGGTCTTGAACTCCTGACCTCTGGTGATCCATCCCCCTTGGCCTCCCAAAGTGCTGGGATTACAGGTGTGAGCCACCACACCCGATCAACAGCACTCATTTTTACATGACTAATAAGTCAATTATTGGAAGGAAAAGGAATCTCATACTGGAAATCTTTAGCATTCTTCGGCACTAAAGCCTAAGATTCCATCGTTTACAAAGCATGGCACCTTATTTCATGATTAGCCTTTATGATTTGATGTTGCAATAGTTATACAAAGCTTTTTAAAATAAAGTATTTTGGCTGGACGCAGTGGCTCAAGCCTGTAATCCCAGCACTTTGGGAGGCCGAGACGGGCGGATCACAAGGTCAGGAGATAGAGACTCCCCTGGCTAACACGGGAAAACCCCATCTCTACAAAAAAAAAAAAAAAAAAAAAAAAACTAGCCGGGTGAGGTGCCGG
>NW_016846602.1:0-719 GCF_001698545.2 Rhinopithecus bieti | reverse complement strand
CAATAGGATATTTTGGAACGCATTGAAGCCTATGGTAACAAAGGAAATATCCTCAGATAAAAAAAAAGAAGCTTTCTGAGAAACAGTTCTGTGATGTGTGAATTTATCTCACAAAGTTACACTGTTCTTTTCATAGAACACTTTGCTACCACTGTTTTCTTGGAATATGCAATGGGATATTTTGGAGCACATTGAAGCTTATGGTGACAAAGAAAATATCCTCATATAAAACCAGAAAGAAGCTTTCTCAGAAACTGCTTTGTGATGTGCTAATTACGCTCACTGAGTTGCAGGATCTGTTTCATAGATCCGTTTCGTAGGAGTGTTTTTGGGGAATCTGCAAAGTGATATTTTGCAGTGCATTGAAGTATATGGTGACAAAGGAAATTTCCTCAGATGAAAACTAGAAAGAAGCTTTCTGAGAAAGTTATCTGTAATGACTGAATTCATCTCACAGAGTTACACCATTCTTTTCATGCAGGAGTTTGCTAACACTGCTTTCGTGGAATCTGCAAAGGGATATTTGGGAGCGCATTGACTATTATACTGAAAAAGTAAACACCCTCAGATATTAACAATAAAGAAGCTTTCTGAGAAACTGCTTTGTGATGTGTGAATTCATCACACTGACTTGCACGATTCTTTTCATGGAGCAGGTGGGTAGCACTGTATTTGGGGAATCTGAGAAGGGATATTTTGGATCACAATGAAGCCTATGG